>NC_092252.1:9344611-9514611 GCF_036320965.1 Panulirus ornatus | reverse complement strand
GAGAGAGAGAGAGAGAGAGAGAGAGAGAGAGAGAGAGAGAGAGAGAGAGAGAGAGAGAGAGAGAGAGACTCGGATGATCTACCCTTTCTACCCCCTCCCTCCCAACCACACACACACACACTCCACACCCTCCAAAAAAGAACTACTCGCATTTACTCCATAAACGACAGTTTAACGGGAGTTCCTTTCAGGGTATGCAAATGAGGGAGGAGTGACGTTAGTCACTGGACCATGGAGCTGTAACCTTCATACGTCATCCCTCCCCAAGTTCTTGTGAGATATCTTATTTGCGTGTCTCCTTCTGATTGGCGGCGGGCGTCTTGGTGTCTCTTTTGTTCTCGAAAGCGAATCGCTCTCTCTCTCTCTCTCTCTCTCTCTCTCTCTCTCTCTCTCTCTCTCTCTCTCTCTCTCTCTCTCTCTCTCCTTTTTTTTTGTTCTTGAGAGTTAAGTTATTTTGCACCTCTTTTGTTCTTAAGAATAAATGATTTTCTTCTACCTGTTGTTCATAGTAGTTATTCATGTTCTTCCTCCTGTTGTTCTTAGTAGTTATTCATGTTCTTTCTCTTGTTGTTCATAGTAGTTATTTATGTTCTTGTCATTCATAGAAGTGAAGTAAGTCATTCCTTTCGTATGTATTTTTGTTTTTCACTTCATTACAAATGAAAGCAATTTCCTTCCCTTCTTCTTTATAAGAGTAAATAATTTCCCTCTTGTGTTAATATGAGTAAATAATTTCCTTCCTCTTGTGTTGATAAGAGCAAATAATTTCCTTCCCGTTTTCTTTTTCATAGAAGTAAATAATTTCCTTCCCGTTTTGTTCGTAAGACAAAAGGAAAAAAAAGAGATCTTCCATTATTGTTCATAGGACGAAATGATTTCCCTTCCCCTCTAGTTCATACGAGGAGTAGATAGTTTCATCCCTTCTTTTCTTCATGGGATTGAATTATCTTGACATCTCCTGTCATAGAAAACATATTCGTTCTCCCAGCCGGAGAGATGTCACCCTCTATTTCATGTTACGTGGATATTATCTCCAACAGAGGTACTGAGGTGTCTGATCTAGACGATCATTTTCACAGCTGAATTCATATCACTTATTCTTTTTTTTATGATTTATTTCAGAATCTTTGCACCCTTCATGTATAAGTATGTTCATGTGCGTCTTGATGTTTTTCTGTGTATGTGTATATGTGTGTTAAAGCACGAGTGTATATGTTTTATATATTTCTTCTCTCTCTCTCTCTCTCTCTCTCTCTCTCTCTCTCTCTCTCTCTCTCTCTCTCTCTCTCTCTCTCTCTCTCTCTCTCTCTCCTTATATATGTATGTATCTGTCCGTTCATCTGCATAAGTAATTACTTATTTGTTACGTGTTTGTACAGTGCGGGCAAAGGATTCATATATTCATGGGGGCCCCATATGTGTGTTTATGTCTCTCATTCTCTTTGTTTGTCTGTTTGTGTGTGTGTGTGTGTGTGTGTGTGTGTGTGTGTGTGTGTGTGTGTGTGTGTGTGTGTGTGAGTAAGATCAGTGTTCAAGGCACGTCGCCAGGTGCTTGTCAACGTTGCCATCCTTATTTGAGCTGTGGTTAGTTCTATGGCTAATATAATGTCTCGTGTTCCACTCTGCGAAGCTCTAGTTTTACAGGGTTTTCAATGGATCTGAACGAAGGGAGAGATCTCCTTGATATTTGGATGGATCTAAATGAAACTAAAGATAGGAAAGATATCGTTTACATCTTATAAGCTGTAGAGGGTTTATTGTCGTCTTTAGACGAAATATAAAGAACGTGAGAGATGTGTTTTGAGTGATATGGAAAGTTAAGGAAAACTGGTGGTGGTAGCGTGTATACAGACAGATCCCCGCAGCGATAAACCTACACCGCGAAAGTGTTCGCAGCGATAGAAGCACATCGATGGCTATACACAGCCATAGACACACATAGCGATAGATGTACACAAAGACAGACCCACACAGCGATAGATATAGCCAGCAATACGCGCGTACAGCGATGGATTAACGCACCAACAGACGCACAGAGTGACAGACGCGCACAGTAGATGTACGCAGCAATAGACACACACACACACACACACACACACACACACACACACACACACACACACACACACACACCAGCCCTCATCTTCCGTTTGCATCTCATTAACGGTCTTTAAAACCTCATCTTCCTCTGATTTTCTTCCCATACCTTAGCTCGCTGGGCTGTGGTTCCGGGGGTATGTGCGAGTGTGTGGGGGAGGAAGCGACGGTGTTCGCGGATCTGGTAATGGCTGTGGCGGAGGAGGAGGAGGAGGAGGAGGAAGCAATTGTGTGGGAACGTTTCGCTTGGTTGGCTACACTATCTTGCCTCTCTGCTCTGTTTACACTTCCAGATTTTTTTTTTTTCTACCTCAAAAGTCTTCTTTTATTCGTGGATGACATCAACATCAGTATAACTCAACCGGTTATCTAACCTCATCGCCTCTAAAGACATTTTGACCAGTGTCTCAAATATAAGACTAATTCACTTCACGTATATTTCAAAGCGTCTTTGTTTGTTTGTTTTTTTCTTCCTGGGATGAATGACAGCCAGCCGGCTACCGATGCGGGAAGTATGACAAAACCTAACATTTTTTTCTTCTCGTCATGGGAAAGATAATATGCATATTCCATCTTCCATGCACATGACCTCTTTTTCCCACACGCTCTCTCGCTTCTTTCCTAATCTTTCTTTATCTTCAGCGCTTTGTCCTCCTTGCACACCAGCGCCTGTGTTTTCTCCCTGCCTCGTACGTGTATTTTGTTTTCTCTTCCCATAATTCCTGGTTAACTAACCTTTCTCATACTCTCACCTCCTCCCTTGTTCTTTACTTCTTCATATATTTTTTCCATTTCTCCCCCTTCGTGAATGTCCGACTTTCTTTAATCCTTTTGTTACTTCATTTACAAAGTCATTCTCTTCCTTATCTTACTGCAGAACACCACTTCCATATACCCGATTTGCAATGAGCATTATCAGTATTTGAACCACGCTTTCCATGAATCTTCATCAAAAGTGTTCAACGCCATGGATCTTTCCCAGTTCTCTCCAGAAACCATGGCTGTCATCAAAGGATATGCACTAACCCACAGTTACGTTCAGTATATCCTTATCGTTATACATCTTTCTTAATATACGTATACTCAGAACCTCTCCATTAGTGATGCACACATTACCTTAGTGCCATAACTGCAATGCTTTTACGTAACACCTGTCGAACCTTATCTTTCACCAAAGGCCTCCGTTCTTTTGGCTAAAGGCTCCCACAGTCACTCAAAGACCCGACAGCATTCCAACGCTTCATTTAGAGTAAACGTCAACTCCTTCTTCAGAAGTAGAGTCTAATGCCCACTCAGTGTACCTCCTTTACTGAACATTATCATGTCGATTTTTACCATTTCCGGAGAGGTTTCAATATAGCTCTCTGATCTGTATCGGAAATTCACGATCTTTATTCAATTTCCTTAAGGGTCCGTCTTCAGTCATCAGGAACATACACCCGCTTTGTCTCAAGCCATTCATCTCAGAGTCGTGAATTGTCAATCATCAACTTCAGTAGGTACCCACTCCCCTGCTTCCATCTCCACTTTCACTTTTTGCCCAATTTCATGGACCCTGTGATTATGTCTTTTCATGTGTATTTTTCTGGACATATTTTTCACTTTCCCTCCAACACTCTCTCTCTCTCTCTCTCTCTCTCTCTCTCTCTCTCTCTCTCTCTCTCTCTCTCTCTCTCTCTCTCTCTCTCTCTCTCTCTCTCTCTCTCTCTCTCTCTCTCTCTTCACATGTAACATGCACATATACAAACTAATGCGCAACACACACACACACACACACACAGACACACACACACACACGTACATACATGAGTATGGAACCCTTCCCCCCCTTTCCCTACAATACAAACAAGTGATCACACATACCTACATAAACATACACACATACAAACCACAAGATGCAGAACATTAGTTCCCAGACGACTGCCAGCACCAGCAAGAATTCTCCACGGCGAAGGTTGTATATAATCATTCCCTCACCTCCTCCCTGACCCTCGATTTCGATATGCACTTCACCAGCTCGCAAACCTTGGTGAAGCTGAACCCACCCGCTCCCTACGTGTACCCTACCCTACCATGCAGCTTGGTCTTTCGCTGCGTCCCATTCTCATCACTTTGTATTTACCCGGTTGATATTCACCCACCAGACTTACTCTGAAGTCTGTCTGGTTCCTCTTGAATGTAAGGTCATGATGCATTCCCCATGAGTCTTTACCTCTTTCATAACCTTAGTATCATCCACAAGCTTATTCACGTACGAACGAGTCTAACCCTTTCGTCAAGCCATGTACATAGATCAGTAGAACAGTGTTTCCAGGCCCGAGCCTCTGGCGAGTCCAACTCTTTTCAAGAAAAGCTAACAACCCTGACATACGTCGTCTGTTCCTCGTCAGTGAAGTAGTTTCCAATCCACTGAGGGAATTTCCCCTTTATGCTTGCTCCCCAGAGCCAGTTTCTTCACCAACCTCCAATGTGGAACAATGTTAAAAGCTTTTGGCAGTCTGGGGACACACAAGCCACCCTTCCCTCTCTTTTGTCTACGACAGAGTTCACTTTCTTGTGAAAGTCTAAAGAGATTTGTTACACACGACTCCCTTTCCCTGAACCCATGAGGTCTCTCTCTCACTCTAGTAGTTTCTCCTTTTTGAGTAGTCATCCATTTGCTGTGGTACTGTCTTTTCCAGTGTGTGAGACAAGTATGTAGTTCAGCTGAAATTCACGATCTACTTTTTCTTTAAAGATAAGCACGACATTTACTTCCTTCCATTCCCTTGGCACTATAGCCTCCTAAAATGACATACCGAACAATGTTTCAAGCGGTCTTTGATATGTATCTGCACACTTACTTCTTCAAGCATCTATGAATAAAACCTTCATCAAAACCATGAGTCTTATATCAGTCAGCGTCCATTAATAGCGCAACTACATCTTTTCTGACTATTTCAATGATTTCCAAAAAACTTTATCCCATCCCGACTCGCCGCTCATGAGGCTACAGTGTCTTGAACCATGAAAACACTTTTGAGCTTGTGATTCTTGTGATCTAATTCCTCGTATATCTTTTCGGTCGTCCTCTACAGCTCTTCTTGCTGAATCCTTCCCCTAGCCTGATTAGCTGTTCTTGACCGAAATTATATTTCTAATTAATTTTTGGAGAAATTTTGGATTATATTTCGCTTTGTTTACAACATCCCTCTCTTATACAAACCTTTCTATCTTACAACCTTCCCTTTTTGCTTGCATCTAATGGTAACCATATTCTAACTCCATCACAGAAGATTTCACAAAACCTTCTATAACAGTTGTGCATAACCACGTTTAAGGAATTTCATTTCCCATTCTACTTTCTCAAAGCAACAAAAAAAAAGAAGTTTAGTTTTTATGTAGTTTCTACAACTGTATGTCCTCTTCGAGTATAGAACTTTCTCTGATCCTCTTACGTCCACGTTCAGGACATAATCAGACTCGGTTATTATATAACATCTTCCAGTAGGTGTGCTGTGTGGTAGTGTACATTTCCATGCTACCAAAGTACAGTGTATCAGAAGTCACAAGCAAACCATTAACCTTTATCCCCCACCGTGTTTTGCTCATTATCCCCGTCTTCCTTCCTTCTATTTCATTAATTGACCTCCCTCCCCCTCCCTTCCTTCCTTCTGTCTCATTAATCAACCTCCCTCCCTCTTTCCTTCCTATCGCCTCACAAGCATGTCTCGCGTTCTCACAGCTTGTTCCCGCCTTCCTTCCCTCTGCGGCCGAGTCTTCCGGAGCGAGATCGTTCTCCGGGGAGGGCAGGCCATCGTGGGCAGTCACACGCCATTACCCACGAATTCCTTCCTACTGGCCTTGTTTACCGGTCAAGTGTTTCCAGGTGGCGGCGTCACTCCTCGGACTTACAGACTGCTACGGGAGGTCTGATTGTCTCTCCCTCTCTCTCCTCTCTCTCTCTCTCTCTCTCTCTCTCTCTCTCTCTCTCTCTCTCTCTCTCTCTCTCTCTCTCTGACAGGCTTCCTCCGTAAACTTCCCGCCCCAGTCTTGAGGAAGTGGTTACCTGTTGTTTTTTGTTTGTCCGGGCAGTCTTGCGTTCTTCCGCGTCCTCGCGATTTTTTTTGAGGGGGGGGACTACGTATCTGTTTCACGGTTAAGATTTCCTTTCTCTCATTTTCTTTTTTACAGTTTCTTTTAATTTTGTATTGTTTCGTACCTGTTTCATCTGGCATCTCCGTTGGTTTCGCGTTTTGGTGTTTTCGTCTTCAGGAGTTCGATAACTCTTGGATAAGCGTCGACGGAAGTTGTGCCTTTGATCCACTGAGCACGAGACGGTTCGATCCTTGAGCACGACGTTACGACCTTTGAACACGACGATACGATCCTTGAACACAACGGCAGGAACCTTGAGTAATATGTCCTGGCCATCAATCTAACCCTTCACTATACTCAAGAGATTCCGTCGTACTCAGAGTCGAGTTAAATCAAAGGGTCGTCCAGTTGTGCTCAAGGGTCGTACCATTAAAACCCCATCTGAGTGATTTTGACCATCTTTAGTATTTTGCCAAAATGATAAACAGTTAAATAAAAGAAAACACTGTACAAGGAGATAGGACGATTGAAGGTATAGATATTTTTTTTTTTTTGTTATCATAGAAAAATATAGAACATTGGTCCATTACGTGTAGTGATAAATAACTATTTCAAAGATCAAAACATGAGCTACCTCTGTGTTACTGTATCTTAATGGTATACAAATCTTAATACGACAAGGCACCACTGGGTCCTGCATGACACACACGAAACTGATGTTATACAACGTGGATTCTCAAACCCATGTTATCATAAGTGGATAATTGTTAACTGTTATGAGAGATTAGTATGCTGACTCGATATTATACAATACGAATTTAGGAATGATCAGTCTTATTCTGGTATGATTTCGTTTTTCACTGTGGATTTTATTTCATTCTTTGCGTATATATTTGTTTTTGGGATGTGGTATGTGCCTACTGAATTACTGTATTTGACTTGTCTAGCAGATTGGATTTTATACTCATTCATTACTTTCTTCATTTAAAATGCTTCAGTTTAGTTATTGTATGTACATGTAAAGAATTCTTAGATTATATTCCTTATTTTCTACGTCGATTATTTTCTGTTTTAAGGAATAAATTGTCACATTACAAAGGAAAAGGACCAGCGAGGAAGTAAGTAAATAAGCATGTCTTTGGACCCTTTGTTCCCTGGACAAAATATTTACTCGTAGATTATCATTCATCGCTTCTTATGGCTACTTACCAAACAATGGCGGAGAAAGGTGAACCCCTTGCGGTGCCCTGGCTTCACCTGTGTCAACCTACGGACACAGACCAGAACGGGTCACACTAGGTCAACAAGGGTCACAGGGCTCCCCCATCCAAAGGAGAATAACAGGATGGTTATACTACTTCAGGACAGGTCATGATGGTCGTGCGGTAGTTAACAAAGGTTATGATGGTTGCTCATACTGACACATTTTATAAAACTCATCCCAAGTTAGCACAACAAGACAGTAACCGTAAAACATAATGTTTATCCGAGATTATCATTGTTCATGGGGATTGGTTCTAGGTTAATCAACGTAACTCGTTAGCTTCTCACCTTTGCTGTATCATTAACGTTATCTAAAGGTGATAACAATAATGATAATAATAATAATAATAATAATTATAATAATAATAATAATAATAATGATAATAATGATAATAATAATAATAATAATAATAATAATAATAATAATAATAATAATAAAAATAATAATAATAATTCTATTATCATTATTATCATTTCATCATTATCATTATCATTAACTACTCATTTCATGAGTGACTTTAACAGCTCACAATTTACCTCAAATTTAGGAGAGCTATTTTTCTTTATTCTTACATATAATCTGGTATGAATTCATTGATGCAGTGCATTTCTATATTCAAATAAATTTACTCAAAAAGTCATAATGTCACTTTGTTGGATCAAAAGTACTGCATGGTTTTGTTCTAAGAATGAATCGATCAGAATCCTCCCACCTGAAAATGTGTCCATTGATACGTAAACAAGGCGTATACATACTGAGTTTAAAGTGATTCCCTCGGGAATGACGGTACTGCGTTTAGAGATAATGTCGTGGCCTTTGACCTAACACTCACACTCTGAGGTCATAAGTCGCGCCACCATACCCAGGAGTCGTACCGTCAAGGGATCATACCGTCTTACTATATACGATCGTAACATCGAACTCAGGGATCGCACCATCGTGTTCCGGGATCGCACGCGCTGCTCGACCGCAACGTTAAATCTACCTCACCATCCTAACCTGGTTCCCATGTTGAACTTGAATACCCGTTGTGGCACTGATATTGACACTCAAATACCTAACGTAACTCCCACGTCACATTGTCGTACCTTACGCACTACCTTATTAAGCTGTAACGCCTTTAATGGGTTCCATTCGTATTTCTAATGCCTTTCCTGCGATAACCTCGTTCAAGTACAACTGGCACTCGCGTTGAGTGTAGCCTACTTAAGCATGACGATACGACCACTGAGAATGGCGGCACGACGCATGAGCACAATGGTAGGACCCATTATGAAGTCGAGAGTCATTACGCGGTGCGTATGAATCGTACCGTCGTGCTCAAATTGTCGGCGCTAGAGGCCCAGGATTCGCTTCTTGATATTCATGGGAATATCTATGGAAAAATGCGTCATGTTTAGGGTATATGATCCTTCCGAGTAGCTTTGTAGTGCACTCGTGTATAAGTAAGTTCACGAAGGTAATATTTTCGGAGAGAGAGAGAGAGAGAGAGAGAGAGAGAGAGAGAGAGAGAGAGAGAGAGAGAGAGAGAGAGAGAGAGCAATAGCCTCTCCTTCGTAGCAATAGTCACATTTGCGAGTAATTTCCGTTGATTAATTGTGTAGATTATAGGATTAACAAGAGAGTTCAGTTTTATAAGTAGACCTATACAATAGATCTGTGTATTAAGTTCAATTTCTCTATTTCTATGTTACTTATATTAGTAGCAACCTTACTCGTATTCTTGGTTAAGCGAACTTGTTTCTGATCTTTTAAAAAAAAGCTGATGGCAACTTAGCGTTCATTGCTATCCTCTTTTTTTTTTTTTTTTTCAATATCGATCGATGTATTTTAACGTCAATTGAAATATGGAAAATATACCACGCAGTGTGATGTTTATATTTCTGAATTGAGAGGTTGACTGACGTATAACAATACTTTACTCTTCCTGTACTAGCTGGCATCACTACCGAGAATTCAACCCCCACCCTTGTAATTGAATCTTCCAGAACCAAGCATGTTGGATCCCGTTTATAAACGTATTTCATTTTAATGTAATTTCGCGTTGTTGTACGCCGCTGTTAGAAAAAAAAAGAGTATTACTATACAAAGAAGACTGCCGATGTATTTGGATTGAAATTTCATGATACAGAGAGCTATCCACGACAGGGACATTAAAGGAATGGATGACAGACAACAACGTTGGTTGAAACTGAGTTTTAACCGTCGACCATCGCTAATAGCACTATATCAATATTACTATACCAATGCAAGCTAGACTGTCACATAGACAAGAATCATATATAATAAAAAATCAAGAATGTTTATTAAACTACAGGAGATGGAGCAGCGATTAACTCAAAATTGTTTCTGTAACGAGGGCGGAGGCGACGCAACTTGCTTGTTACTACTGGCGAAATGTCAACAAAGGAATGGTGGCAATGATCATGTCCCAGCATGTGCCGGTTTACCCTGGGGCTGGGGGCTTTGCTTATCGGTCAGTGTTCTGCTGTGACTTCCTGCGTGTTGATATATACGTCTCGTGCATATAATCTTAGTAACGGAGGAAAGAGATCGTTTGGGAAGTGGTTATGTGGTAAACCATTACACTGCCTTGTGGCTATACTATAGTTTAGAAATTGGAGGAAAGTGATTTATGTGAAAGTGACCTCTATTGTAAATAAGTATGTCTCATGGATATAATATAGTGTTATAGGAAAGTGATTTATGTGAAAGTGACCTCTTGTAAATAACTATAACTGGTGGATATGATTTAGTACTGGAGAAAATGATTTTTGTGAAAGTGGCCTTTAAAGTCAATAAGAATACGTCTCGTGGACATAATATATAAATGAAGGAAAGTGATCAATGAATGACCAACTTGAGTACAGCTTTGTCTCGAGGATTTGATGCAGTATTGGAGACAAGTGATTTAAGTGACCTTTAAAGCCAAGAAAAGACACAGTTGTGAGAATATACACCAATTTCTCTCTAGAGGATAGAGCACGATATTGCACCACGCCGACGTGATAAACAAGACGTTGGAGAAGACATACGAAACAGTCTTGCTGGCGAATTGCAACGAATATGTTAAGTGGGACATCTGCACGCGTTTTATGAGTGAGCTTACTGCATGTTGATATTATTTGTGACCTATTTTATTCTGAGTGTTTTCGAATTACCTTGATATGCGTCTCATTATTGAACTGGGCATTTGCGCATCATCAGTGATTTTTAGTATGTATAATGGATGGCAGTTAAAACGACTTATTGATAACTTTAGTTAGAATTTTTTTGATAAGTGACCCTCGGTGATATTTTGTGTATATATTGATATTCTGAGAATTACTCAATGTGTGCCAAATTGTGTGATACAAAGACCACCTGGATTATGTTAGGACATTATAATTATCGATCGGCCGTGCTTTTGCGTTGGAGAAGACGTACGAATATTGTTAAATATACTGTTTTTTCACGAAAGTTGCATTAGAAAATATCAGTGAATGGAATTACTGCAAGGGAACAGTGTTCGTGTATTAACTCGGTGAGGCCAATTACCCTATTTCTCCCGGTGGTGATCACCCAACACCGAGATGATTGTCGAGTGAACCACAGACAGTGAGTACAACCCTCTCTCTCTCTCTCTCTCTCTCTCTCTCTCTCTCTCTCTCTCTCTCTCTCTCTCTCTCTCTCTCTATCTATCTATCTATCTATTTATCTGTTTGTTTTGTAAATTATGTATTTAATGATTAGTAGAGGTGAAATTGTATGTAATTATTGTTGACGGTGGAAGCATGGCAAGTGAAATTAGCAGGTTTGTGTATGTTGGCGTCAGGTTCACTACGACATTTCGGACGTCTCGTACTAGGCTAGTCCGCCGCCTTCACCAGATAAGGTAAGTGCTATTCACTGTCACCTTTATCATTGTCGCTTTTATAAGTAGGAATGTATTTCCAGATATAATGTGTAGAATGAAATGGAGCTGGCGGTCAAGTGGTAACTATCAGGGAATTTCGCAGTTATTAGGGCGCTATCTCGCTTCCGTGTCGATAGCCTCTAGCGAGGACGGTCGTAAGCGCTGGTAGCCTTCTTGGCGCTAATCGCGCTAATCAGGTTGACTCATTTTCCGACATGACAGAACCCAACAAATACTTAACAGTACGGGAATGTCTGTATGACACGGTTTTCGTATTGTTATTATCTGCTGACTGGCTGGTTCTTATAGATTTCTTTCGTTGATTTTTCTTTTTTTTTTTTTCGATCGACACTCCATGGCATATTCGTTTATTCTGGTCTGCATGTTTTCATAGCATTCCTGTTTCGCTCATATATTCACTTGTGCCAAATGATTATTATGCCCCGAGGGCTGAGTCTGCTGGATTGCATGGTATCTTCCACGATTATATGATATCTTGTTTTGCTCATCGATCACAATGTAAAACTACGATTTTGTTATTTCAATTCAGTGAATGCCATTTCCGGTTTCAACGCGAGCGAATTGGGTAATAGTCACAAACTGGAATGTTTACGTATGCCTTTGAATTAATATAACTAGTACGTGTCTCGTAGAATATTATTTGGAATATAAACGACCGGTTGGGAATCGTAGATTTACTGACCTGTCGTTTTTATCACCCATTGACCGGCTGCTCAGCCGTTAAACACTATATGATGTAACCTAAGTAACGGATTCGGCCGTCAAAAGGATGAGAGGTTAAGTGATTGGAGTCTAGCTAGTCTGGTAGGTGCCGTCGCGTACCTTTAATGTACAGTTGCGTGAGGTGGAGTAGCGCATAACACCATGAGTACATTTTGAATTTAAAGAAAAATGCACATATCTTCCGGTACCATCATGATTTATTACATGACAAAGTTACAAGTGGCAGAGAAAAAAGAATTGAAGAGGAGGAGGAGGAGGAGGAGGAGGAAGAACGCTGACACATGCTAATCAAAGGTGCGCTCGCCGTATTTTGATTCCCCCCCATCTCCTCCATGGTTTGAAGGGTTCTTGACAAAATACATCACAAAAGAGGAAAATTCTGAAGTGAAGGTCATGCGTCATGCATTTTTAACCCCAAGCGTTGAAGTGATATTTTTGTATCTGATGTCAGAAATAGATAGCGGGACTGTTATTTTATTTTTGCTGGCCTGGCAAACGTGGGGGTTAGGAGTGGGAATTAAAGGTGAGAATCAGACGGTGGATTGAGTTTGGGGGTTTGGGGGGATGTTTGGGGAGAAGCAGACCTCTCCTCGTGAAGAGGGAGTCCTTTCTCTTCTGCAGTTGGGCTTGGAAAGGGTACTGAGTGAAGATACCCCCCATTCACCGATTCATCTGTACTGTGGGGCCCATTAGTGATGGTGGAGGATGGGTGAGGGGAAAGGGGGGTTGGCAGAAGCCTCGCTCCCATACATTATTCACCTTCTAGATTCATTGACGGAGAGGAACACTCCTTACTACGCCAGGTCTCTGCACGTAGTAAGGCATCCGTTATTTCAAGTTTCAAAACATACCAATATTATTGACTGAAAGTATTGCTCAGTTTGAAATTTGATGTACCAGAAGCTCTTACTGCAGTTCCTTACAGTTTGCTGTGAATATCTTGAAACAGTAGGCAACTAGGACTTACATAGATCGGGAGTATTATTTGTCTAACACTCTATTTATGACAAAAAAACCCATTCATTTTTTTACATCCACACACCAGATGCCGAGACAGTGTCTGTTGGTAATGGAGCTAAATGTACAGCGTAATCCGATAACAGTTATGGAGAGGATTTATTACCTGAACAAACCGCTGTCGAGTCTTTGTCGTTTCATTTTTCTCATCCATGTTTGATACGTCGTATCCCTTTTTTTTTTTTTTTACTGGAGCTAAGAGGTTACAGGTCAGAATACCCGTGACTCCACGGTAATATTTATGATATACATTTACTAGGCTCACATTTATTCGTTTCTTAAGGACTTGTAAGATCCTAATCAGTCCTTAATCTCGGGTCGAAAGTTCAAAGGTTAAGCCCATGGTGCCCCAAGAGAGTGAAAATGGTTGCTCCGTATTCTGTTCCCTACGCCATGATCAGACTTCACCTTGTAAAGAGCTTTGATCCCTCTAGAGCTTTCTTTACTCATTGCGCAAATACACAAACTCTTTCTTTATATCTCTCTTATGTACCCATGTATGTATGTATTTGTCTGTCTGTCTGTCTATATATGCTCATGTGGCTTTCCGTTAGGAGAACTATAATCCCCTGGATTTTTAAGGTCAACAGATCAAGGGCGTCAGTGAACCAGGAATTTTGTGAGTGCAGATTTTGAAATTCCTGGCGGCGGATCGTACGGTATTGTATCTTTGCGCATCACTTCGGTCAAGGCTGAGCCAGCCAGCCTTCATCCTCAGTCTTGTTGATTTTAACTCTTTTATTCATTTTATGACTTACGTATTTACTGATGCATAATTTGTGTGCAGTAGGTGGCTATTTTCGTCATGTATCAATTCAGGATATAGTGACGTGGTTTTTGTTTGTCGTGTCGTTCGCGAGGGGGCTGATCCCGTCTTAAGAGGTGTTTCTGTATGGGGTGAGCCTCTTCCGGTGGCTCAGTGAGGATGAACCTCTCCCATGATGGCTCTCTCAGCGGCGAATTCGTACCACTCGTGGCTCCCTGAAGTGTAAACCCTTCGTGTGGCGGCTTTGTGGGAAATGAAACGGTCGAAATGTCAGAAATAGTTGAAAGTTTTAGCCCAGGCTAGAGCCGAACCATCACTCCATGGTGGGTTACGTGAAAGTAGAAGTCTTATCTACGGAGGGAGTTGAGGGATTGGGACTAAGGGTACTTTGTTCCCTCGTCCATTGTTGCCTCGCTGACTGGCAGGTCGACCCCTGTATACCACTTCGTTCCAATTCACTCTATCCTGAGCACACTTTTCATCCTCATGCATATTCAGGCCCCGATCGCTCAGAATCTTTTTCAGTGTATCCTTCCATCCCCAATTTGGACTCCCCGTTCTCCTTGCTCCCTCCACTTCTGACGCATTATACTGTCCACATGTCCCAGTCATTTCAGCACACCCTCCCTCTTCAGCTCTCTCAACCACACACTTTTGATGACCACACCTCTCTCTCTTACCCTTTCATTACTTACTTGATATGCTGTACAATCTATCATTTTAACAGGTGCAGTCTGCTCTCTCCTGCTCAGTAAAAAAAAGAAAAAGAACATCGTCAGACGTCTCCCTCTCTCTACCTTCTCTCTTTGGTCGCACGAGTCTGAACGTAACTACCGACCCTGTCGTTAATGTCGGCTTCCGTCTGTGACCCTTGTGACCCTCGTGTTGTTAAAGGTCTGCCTTCCAACCACCCGTCGGCGGGTGGGTCATTACAGTGACGTACCGCCCTTCAGGATGAGCAGTTGATGCCGTGAAGGCCTCTGTTATCGCGTCTACTCACATCAGGCCACGTCCATTTACGCATATCTGATGCTGTTGAGGAAGGCCAAGTATCAAGGTATTAACGAACAAAGGAGCGAAGTGTTTTGAGGGTATCGATGTCCACCGAGATATTGAAGATATTGCCCTTGTATTTGCCCCTGAGGGTAACACTATTTCCTTTGAAGGTTGATTAATGATGGTGATGTCTTTACCCGTTGATGTTGACAAATATCAGGGAATATTAGGCGGGTAAATAAATTTAAGGAGTCGCGTATGTTGTGGATTTAATTTTCCTGTTACTCGGTGAACGGGAAAGAAACACATCTTTGTACAGACAGTGAAGTTTTTTTGTTTTTTTTTGCGTCTTTGATTGATGCATGGTAGTGAAGTTGCAAGTGCTTTGCTTAACTTGCATAATGAGTGATGAAAAGAGCAACCATATATGATAGTAGCAGTGATGATGATGATGATGATAATAGCAATGTGTTATAGATTATTGAATTAGTAAACTTACAGTTATCCAGAGCTTGTGGATCAGCAGTATACATTATACCTAAAGTTCACTAGCGGTGACCACCGCCACCTGTCACCGTCACCACATTAACCACAATCACCACCATCTCCAATACCATCACTGTCACCACTATCTCACCAAGAACCACTACTGTTACCACAACCATCATCATCATCATCAACCACTGATACCAGCCTACTACCACACCGTCGCAAACGCTACCAGTCCAAAACACCATCGCCACAGCTACCACCCCGAACGCCACCGCGACTGCCGCTGACGTCATTGCCATTATAACCACATAACCAGTAGCACTTTGCCACCACAGCCACCATCACTGCTATGACTTCCACCAGCGCCACCAGGACAACAACCATTGCCACAACCCACTTCACAACGGTCACCACCATCACGGTCGGTCACTACCAGTCCACTTCTGTTGTCACTTTCAGTATCTTCATCACCCGCCACCATCACCATCATCATCCACCATCACCACTACCCTACTACTACTACTACTTTCAGAATGGCCATCCCAACCACAGCCACCATCACAACCGCTACCATCACCTCGGCGTGCCCATTACTGCGGAACGGGGGGGGAGGAAGGGTGGAGTCCTGCCCACTTCCTGCCCCTCCCCTCCCACCACATGCCACCCTTCCCCTCCCCCAACACACCCCTCCCGCTTGCCATGCCCAGACGTGACGCCACGTCCCGGACAATGAAGGCATCTGGCTGGAGGAGACTCCATCAAGGATCCCAAATACAAAGTCGTATGACCCAACGCTCCGGGAGCACATGCCTGCCTCACACACAACTGTATCGTGAACCTGCCGATGCCGCGTCTTTAGCTCACGGCACAGATGAGTGAAAGCTACAGTACATTGAAGTCTTTGTGTTGTGTGCTCACGTTACCGCACAGGTTTGGTCAAAATCCTCCCAGGAGCGAGTGATGTTGTCCAGTGGTGGCAAGGAACAAGCCATGTCTCATCCATTCATTCCCCTGTAGGATATAGTGCGGCTCTCACTGTCTGTTAACGTCGTCTGAGAAGCCTCAAACTCCTGCTTGGCCATCCCTTGTATTTACATTATCTAGACGGAGGAGTGTGTTGCTGTGTATTTGCCCTACTGTGGCAGTTCATGTATGAGTGCATTTGATGACCAATTTTCCACCGTACGCTTGATTTCAATAACCAGTATTTCTCTTTATGCTTTACCTCGTAAGTTTCATTTCGAGGAATTGTCTTTCATGATATTGGTTCCCGAGTGCTGTACCTTCTGGGTGATTATCCTTTCACCATCTATAATACATTAGGAATTTATTATAGTATTATTGTCTTTCAGTAGATACCCTCGTCTTAGATCATCAGGTACTCTACCTCGGCATAGGTCAACAGGGTTTTTTAATGTCTCTCTCTTACTCGTATAGCTGTTCTAGTACCTTTCTGAATTCATCTAAAACTCCAAAAAGAATCCACTTCAAAGCTATCATGTTCGGAGGCTTCCAGTGTTCACTTTATGGTAAAGTTTTTCGCTTCTTACATTTTTTCTTTAAAGGTTCTTGGAATTCTGAAAGATTATTTTGCATGATGTTAGACCATCAGACCCTCTTCGCCACCTTCCTGGTAATACCCACACTCACACCGGAGTCTAGATATTATGATCCGTTAGCAAGACTGAAATCAAGAGGTTAAGGAGACGGTTACTTGTATTTCCATTTGAAAAACCAGGGGTGATTTCAGTGACTTAGATTCAGACTAATGCTCAGGAGTTCCTACATTAGCTTCAGGCTTTGTAGATTATTTGCCTCGTAGATCTATCTTCTCAGAATTCTAGTTTTGTAGTTTGTTTTATACTTAATACTTTTACGTTGTGGAGTCAATTGGAGGTTGTACATAATACACAACTTACTTTATTTCGTCGTTGGTGAAGATAATGGAATCCAAGAACTTTCCTTTTATTGATTTACGCGTATTACGTTTAACACATTTCTCTAGAAGTTACAAAAATATAATGTATTTTGTATATTTTCATGACACTGTATCAATGTTTGCGTAACAAATGTCGAACTGTCATTACCACCGATATATTAAAATCATCGTGATTGTTCCTCTCCACTGGAAAGAACGTCATTATTAACGGATGTGTGTGAGGAGTATCTGCTTCCTCAACACAAGCATCACTACCTTCCTCATCCCCCCCACACCATCCTGATCACCATCAACGCCGTCATCATCCCCAGCGGCTTGCATCCCTCACCGTAGATCCTGGAGGCCAGGGTTGGTGGCACAGGCACAGTGGCGGGGTTTGTGCCTGGGTGGTGGCAGTACTCCCGCGCGTCCTGCAGCGGGCAAGCAGGAGGAGGCACCAGGGGTCAGGAAGGGTACGCATGTGCTGACGTGGCGCCCCCACAAGGCCTTGTCCCGGGTCCCTCCTCGTATCCGCCACCACGCTCGTGACTCCTCGCATATCTCCCGGAGTTCCGGTCTGTTGCTTGGGGTCTCTAAGGGTTGGTAAAAAAAAAAGAAGAAAAAAAAAGAGATGGTTGGGGTCTTTGGATACTTGTGAGGAGCCCTGAACTACCCGTGACCTGGTTTAGATCATTTGAAAGATTTTTCCTCTCCACCTGCGAGGAGTCTTGTACATTATAGGCCAATTGTTGAGGATCTTAGGCCACTTACACCGATGGGTGGGTCTTGATGGGTCTTAAAATCCATTCCAGTGCGTCTTGACCCAGTCACGAGGCCACGTCGGTACTCCGTCATTAGCTAGTGTTGATGCCTTTCAGTGAATGAACCTCATAATCACATTTTGAGGATTATTTCATTACCAGTGCAACCAGGCATTACTCCATCATTTGCCTTGATATTTTTGCGTCAGTCACCGCTCATTGATCACTGTGCTTTTAAATCAACATAATTTTGCCTCATTAGCAAGACCTCATCAGCATATTTCTCGCTCTTCATCTTCGCTCTTTGATTATTTCGTTGTAAACATTGTGGATTAATCAACACGCCTCGATTAATACACGTGATTAGCCCTACTTGGAAATAATTTTTCGTACATTAAGCCTTAATTAACAAACCGTAATTAAAAGACGTTCATCATAATCTCCTTGATTAATGGACTGTATCTAACACTTCTTGATCAACACACGCTAAGACGGTCATCATCTCCCGTAATTATACGAAGATATTGAATTAGACTCTGTCGTCAACGGTGAGGTGTATCACTAATATCCTTGATTATTTCATTTTTTGGCTTAACGAGAGGCGAGTTCTGTCTCCTTACAGTCTTCGGCTGAATGAAAAGCAAACTCAGAGGTTGCCTCGAATAGACCTGAAGGTCAACACAATGTTTTCATTCATTCAGGACACGAGGAATGAGGTCCGGTTTAATCCTACTGGGAGAGGGAGGGAGTGAAGGCCTTATGCAGTAATAGCCCAAAAAGACACAGAGGTCCAGTCCCCTGCTTGATCTTCCTCCATGACCTGTTTCTTTTATGTCTCCTTCTTCCGTAGTAGTTTCTACTGCCTCATGCGTTCACACAGCAGTTGTTCGTTGCGTCTTCTCCTTGTTCGTTCATTTATCCAACTCGGACGGCCAATACTAATGCATCTGTTGTCTACTCCCTCTCTATTAGAACCTTTTATTTTTATTTCACCCGCTATTCCTGCGCCATCTACATCTCTCCCCATTCCTGCAACCTCTTACACATAGACGTGCACCTTTCGTCCCAGTATATATATATTTTTGGGCACAGACTTTCACAAGAAAAAGTGCAGTAGATTACATTTTCCACAGCTCAGATGTCTACAGTTTCCACTCTCACAACAACGTCCACGAGTCTCACTGGGACCCGTCCTTCACTACTGGGCCTGGCCGCAGTCAGCACGGGAGTAATTTCTCCCTAATTAGTCCTTGTTGTGTGTCCAACATTTCCTTGTTGTCCCTAGGGTAATTGTCTGCTTGTAGGGAGGAGGTGGGTTCCTTTTATGGTGTGGTAGATGTGTTATGGTGTGTGTGTGTGTATGTGTGTGTGTGTGTGTGTATAATATGTTTATGTTTATTGTATATGAACCTAAATGATAGTGTATGGGCTGTTTGATGGTGTATGGCTGTGTATGACTACCTTATCGTGTCGTGTGTGAAGACATGACTGTGAAGCAAACCCGATTCATTAAACTTCCGTAGACTTTCCCATCTATAGTTTCCCTTTTACTTTAAGTCATGACACAATTATTAGTTTGACCCAGGATTGTATGGCATCTCAAGTATGTTCAAGGACGTCGCCACGACGCTATGAAACAATGCTGTATATACACTGCGCAACGTCTTAATGAGTCGTTTCGCCGCGTGCTATGAGGGCGGTGGTGGCTCGGCAATAATGACCGTTAATGTTTCACTCATTGTACGGTGACGGGTCACGTCTTGTATGGTGTTCGTCGGGGTATATAGTGTGTGTGTGCAACACCTTGCGTGGGTGATGCAACACCGTGCCTTGTATGGGGGGGACTGTTTAACATTATGTCATTATCTCTTAAAATATCTGGGGGGGAGGGGGGGGTTATATCTGCTTTCACTTTTTGGTATGTCGCAGACTTTAACCTTTTGAGCACGACGGTGCCTCTTACGAGCACGAATGTACGACCCTTTGAGCACGACGGAGACTACTACACTGAGCATGACGGTGCGATCCTTGAGGCTGAAAACAGTACGACCTCAGAGAACATTAAGGTGCGACTCTTGGGTCGTACTCTCTCTCTGTCTTGCTGTATCCAGTGGTCGTACCATCGTGCTCAAGGGGAGGGTAATGGCGAGGGTCGTCCTCATCAATACAACCCTCCTCCTCTCGAGTGGTTTGTTAGAGTAGGTGTGGCCACAACAGATGCGTCCAAGGACGACAATCCAAACAGACCCGACCAGTCAGATGGTAGTGTGTAATCCTGGAGACAAACTCTCTGGCTTTGCTCATCAGATCTGTCGTTAATGTGTATGAATGAATAATCATTCAGCCATCGAATTTAATTCTGTTGACTTAACTGTTAACTTGTATTCAGTCATCGATATTGACTCTGTTAACTGTTAACTTGTATTCAGTCATCGATATTGACTCTGTTGACTTAACTGTTAACTTGTATTCAGTCATCGATATTAACTATGTTGACTTAACTGTTAACTTGTATTCAGTCATCGATATTAACTCTGTTGGCTTAACTGTTAACTTGTATTCAGTCATCGATATTAACTCTGTTGACTTAACTGTTAACTTGTATTCAGTCATCGATATTAACTCTGTTGACTCAACTGTTAACTTGTATTCAGTCATCGATATTAACTCTGTTGACTTAACTGTTAACTTGTATTCAGTCATCGATATCAACTCTGTTGACTTAACTGGTAACTTGTATTCAGTCATCGATATTAACTCTGTTGACTTAACTGTTAGCAAGTCTTTTTTTATTTGGCATATGCAACTGTTGTTGAAGAACATGGTAATGCATTGCTGCATATATTGTATGATAGAGAGGCTCTGGACCTTCCGTTAAGATTTTATGACTAGAGTACATGGGTTTATAGTGAAGTGTGAAGATGAAGGGAGCTGTAGGAGGGGGAGTGGGTGTCGGGGGTTAGGGGGTGAGTAGGAAACAGCTGACTATCGTTAAGGCTCAGTGTTGTTGTTGTTTTGCCCATACTGGTTGTTCCCTCCCGCTACTCCCTCACCTCAGTTTACCCTCCTGCTCCCCTCATTCCCATGTCTCTAGTCCAACTTGTTTATTTTCTACTCTCATTAGTTTGACTTCTTAGCTTCTCTCTCTCTCTCTCTCTCTCTCTCTCTCTCTCTCTCTCTCTCTCTCTCTCTCTCTCTCTCTCCCCCCGCATGGCAACAAGTTGATGGCAACGACAACTTACTTGAACTGAAAGGCATAGGGTAATCAGGTTTGCAGTTAGCTATTGGAAAATATACCAAATGAAGATAATAAGTGAGCAAATATGATACCTGAGATGATAAAGAATGTGTGAAACAAGTAAAGAAGCTTTCGAATAAGTCAAACAACGGCTCCAGTCGAATCCGAGACTGACGGCAATGCATTGTGCATGGCAACAAGCAACATGGTTATTTATTCAAACAAAGTATTGCGACGAGAGCTGTGCTCAGCTCTTATCCCTGCCGACTGGCAAATTCTCGCCGCGCGTACCAGTTCGTAAATACGCTTTCTCTCTCTCTCTCTCTCTCTCTCTCTCTCTCTCTCTCTCTCTCTCTCTCCACTCCAAATGATATCAGAAATTATTATGAATGAAATCTGGAGTCCTACCATCGGAGAATGCCTTTGTCTTCAATTTTTTTTTTTTCTTTAGAGGTGGAAGACAAATGTAGCGTAACGAAACGTAACCCTGACTTAAAGCCCCTCTCTGGTAAGTTAGGTCAGGATGGAACTCTCGTGGCGTGGGACCTGGCAACACTGCGAGCGTGACGATCACCAGCCAATCAGCGCCCTGGTTACATATGACCTGGCACGTACGGAGTAAAACACTACCTTGTGTTATTACGTCGGTGCCAGAAGCTTCAAACCACCTCTTGAAGACATGATCGAGAGAGAGAGAGAGAGAGAGAGAGAGAGAGAGAGAGAGAGAGAGAGAGAGAGAGAGAGAGCATGTACGACTATTTCTAGGTTTTCATTAGGGCGCTATTAAGTGAACTGAACATCAGTCGAATGGCGCGCGAGATTAGGTAGGCTCAGTGTAACCTAGTGAGCTCCAAGTGTTGTCGTACACCACCTCCTCCTCCTCCTCCTCCTCTCTACCGTAACCCCTGCGCTAGGCTGTCGTGCCCTCACGTGCTGCTAAAACCTTCGCACGTACAATCCCCAACACTGCCACAAACCACTTCCACTGTATTACCCACCCCGTCGTGGCTGGAGGTGTGTGGTGGTTAAAGGACCGTCCGTGAGTCGACCGGGGGAGGAACTCTTCTTGTTCGCAGTGGTGAATGGAGAATGCTTTGTACAGTGGCCGGGGGGGCGGGAAGAGAAGATCAAGAAACCTTTTTTTTTTGTATTTGTTGTGTTTGTTGGTAGGGGGGGGGGGACTCGTGTTTACTGTGTCAGAGAAGAAACTCATTTTTGTCTAAAGTGGTTTAGGGAAGAACTTAGAGTTTCAGAGAGGTGTTTTTGAAGAAGATTGCTTTTTCATCGCCTGAGGAAAAGTAAATTATTTACACTAAGAAACTCCCGCTTTATGTACAAAAAAAAAGTTTTAACTTTTAAAAAGACAGAAATATATTTCTTTGATGCACATAAAGATAACCAGAACTTAGTTTTCCGAGTTCGCCTGTGTCTCAGAAGTTTCCCTTTGCGTCGCCACATGATCGACCAGGCTTTGTGAGTTTCCTAGCACGCTGGTCGCTGGGATCCACTACAGACAGGCAGGGTGACCAGAGCTGCATCATAAAAGGACTCGGTTTATGTAGTATACATTCGTCGAATGTTGTAGGAAGTTCCCTCATTTATCTTGGTATTCTGTAGGTAGGGGTCGCTCACTTGTCAGGAAGTTTTCTTGGGAATATCTCTTTTTTTTTTTCGAAAATCTATGGGAAAGTCTCTCTCTTGTTAAGGATTTTTTTTTTTAAGGGCCTTTTGTTATCTTGAAATTTTGTTTTGGGGTTTCTCTATTATCGAGGAAGTGTGTGGTGAGATCTCTATTGTCACCTTTTTTTTGATAATCTATGTGATGTTTTCCTTTATTTTCTTCCAAAAAGGGTGAAAAATATTAGGGTTCTTGGTCATGAGACCCTACCCATGAATTGTCTTTGAAAGTCTTGTATAGTGAGGATTGAGTTTACAATGTTCTGCCGTGACCTCGCTTCCTCTTTCTTCATGATGTTGATTGTGATGCATCCCTCGCCTCACCGTCTTCGCTCTCTAGGTGTGGAAAGGTCTGGTACCGGTTGATGGTAGTAATTAGGGGTGTTGCTGGAAACAATAGTAGTGGTTACAGTAGTTGCAGTGGTAGTTACTGTTGTTGATGTTCTTGGTGATGGGGTATCACCAGCAGAGGTTTTTAAGTAATGGTGTCGTTGTAATGATAGTTTTTAAGAAGCAGGAGGAAGGGCCAGATGGTCCATAACTTGGTTATCAGCTCGAGGACAGTACAGTTCATGGGAAGGACTGATAACGGAAGACCTGTTGGTCCAGGATGAGCATATCTGCTGGAGGACAAGTACAGTACGTGGGAAGGACTGATAACAGGAGACCTGATGGTGGAGGACGAAGGTTATCCACTGGAGCATGATAATAAGTTCCTTATCTTTTAAGGATAGAGATAGGAAGTACAGTTAACTCAAAGAAGTGTTGACACCGATACCACGTGATGTCCAAGTGTTGATATTAACAGTGGTGATGAGTGTTACCAACAGTGACTGAAGTGGTGGTAACTAAGCTGTTAACTAAGGGTTAACTGGGAGGGGGAGGAGGTATATATGTAAGTGGTGGCAGTGATGAAAGTAGTACAAGGGGTTGATAGTAGTACTAGTAAGAGTAATGGTAGTCTTACTAGGGGGTTGAAAGTAGGTGTGACAGCGCCAATAGCATTGTTCCATGGGGTTTGAGAGTAGTGATGTCATTGCTAGCAGGGGTTGTTGATAGCTGCAGCAACAGCGGTAATCTGTGGCAACGGCTATGGTTACGGTGGCAGAAGGAGGAGGAGCATCCGTTGCCACTGGTTGTACAAGCGGCAGTTAGCGAGGAGCCGGTAGTTGTGGTAATTCGGGTAGGCAGGGATGGAGGGAGAGGAAGTGATAGGGATTGCAAACCTAAGAGAGAGAAAATAAACTTAAGCAATGTAATTCCACAGAAGTAACAGGATGAAAAAAATGATAACACAGTGAGTGTGGCAAGAGGTAGTGATGTGTGTGTGTGTGTGTGTGTGTGTGTCCTACCTTGCTCATCTCCTCCTCCTCCTCCCACCTTCTCCCCATCTCCCCGCAGGCCTTGCAGCAGCACCTGTTACCCATCGCCTGAGGTAGCATGGGACGGTGAGTAAGTTAAACGGTCATTACACAACCCGCGTCGTTGCCCGCCCTCCTCCCCCTCGCCCGCCGCCTGACAGCTCGCCTCGTTTCTGACCTTGGGTCTCGCTGGGGGTAATTCTCCGGGGGGTTTTGGGATCGACAAAGGAACCTGATCATTGGTGATTTTATGACCCGCTGGTGTCACTTGACACTGTGGAGAGGGGGAGGGAGTTTTCCGAGTGTGTGGAATGGCGGTTCACGAACTGCCGGAGGAATGGCAGATCTGGTTGTGGCCCGGGCGAAATTAGAACATTTATTGTTGTTGCGAATGTGTGGACGTGGTTCACGGCGTCCGGTGGAGTGATGGTGGACTGGTCTTCCTCCACCTGCCGTGAGGGGAAGAGGAGGGGGGGGGGGGGGGTTCTTGATTCCTCCACTCAGAGATAGAGGTGGATGGGAGTTTGTCTCATCCACCCAGCCTGATCCCTCCACCCCCCTGTGACAGCAGAGGAAATGGAAATCCTCCTCCCACCTCTACATCTGGTAGTGGAAGGGGGACACTTCCATCTTGCTCTGAGTGGAGAAGGCCAAACGTCCACTCTTCTCCACCATGCTGTGAGAGTGTAGTGGACGACAAACACCTTCCTCCTTCCAGCTGTGAAAGTGGAGCAGGCGTCATCTGCGGTATTCATTGGTCGTTCGTAAACAATAGTATATGTATTTTTTTTACCTAAATCCAAAGCACCATATTGGGCATCTGTCCCAAATCCCAGGCACCAAGTAGTGAGTTATCCTACATCCCATACACCAGGTAGGGAAGCTGTCGTAAAAAAAGTTCATAGAAGAAATCATGATTTTGACCTCAAATAATCTTTTAGTATACTAAAATGGCAGCTTAGAATTCTAGCATATGATGGTAACATTTTTAATTTCCTAGACCACAAGGCAATGATATATCTGCCCTACGCACAGAATGAGACAGCTTTATGAACGCTGGAGACCCACCAGTAATTTCATGCACTTAGAGCCATTCAGGAGATTTACTGTGACATCTGTTTTTCCAGGCACGTCCGGATATGACGTTCCTCTTGTATTTACCGGAGCCGTCTCGTGTGTGTGTGTGTGTGTGTGTGTGTGTGTGTGTTTTTGCACACCTTGTTTACCGGATGCATCGATGCTCATCTCAGAGCCTCTGAGGCATTGTTATGTTCTTCTGGTATTTCTTAGCCTTAGTGCTTGTCTTTCGTACCATCAGGAATCGTCACCCTCCTTTATATATATATATATATATATATATATATATATATATATATATATATATATATATATATATATATATATATATATTTGTATCTGTAGGAACAATGATCTTTTGTTTTACTATCATCTTTAGTCATCTGGTACACCTGTTTCATTCGGTATATCTCTTGGGATTGTTTTTCTTTCTGTGCTTTCATGATCTGTGTGGTTTTCCTATATCAAAGGAACTATGGATATTGTTATTGTATTACCAGGCACTGTATTTTATCATATAAGAGTTTAGAACATAGTTACGTATAACCACGATATATTAATGCTACTTACTCTATCACTGGACCTTGTAGTCATACGGCACAATACTATATTCTAAAATCCTACATTATATCACATTTGTTGAGTTCATTATATCATATATGTTGGGTTCAACGCGTATTTTATGCTTATTGATTCACTCGCCATTCTAGGGACACTGGTCCCCGTGTCCACGAGTCCTGCTCAGATCCCCAGCACATTTGGGAAACCAGAAGTGACCGGTGTATACTTACAGTCGGCACGTTACCTTAACGTTACCTTACTGGCAGACGACATGCGTTACCCTAACGTTACCTTGATGTTAGACGACATGCGTTACCCTAACGTTACCTTGATGTTAGACGACTTGCGTTACCTTTACGTTACCTTGTTGTTAGACGACGTGCGTTACCCTAACGTTACTTTGATGTTAGATGACGTGCGTTACCCTTAAAGTTACCTTGATGTTAGACTTGGTAACTGTACCATTACGTTACCTTGCTGTTAAGGCGACGTAATGGGGTCCTTACGTTTACGTTATCGATTACAAGCGTTACAAAATCCAACGCTGTCGTAGATTTCCAAAGGTTCAGTCTACATGTCAGATCTTACGTCTTGTATTCCTTTATACCATTTACTCTGCGAGTATAGCAAGGTAAAGGCCACGAATAGACGATGTATTGACTTCTCTCTGACGACTCTTCTGCTATTAAGTTAACTGGCTGGATGGAATTACATACGATCGCATACAGATACGTGCGATCAAGTACCGACGAAAATCGACCACGTACAGATAGTCAAAACATTGGCATGGCAGTATATCGTGGACTTCTTCCAAACCTGAGTCCCACCTACATACCCTGAGGATAGGTGGTAATTGGCATCCCAAAACCCCTCCTGAAATGACCCATTATGGTCATGGGTCCTGCAGCTATGGTCAGAGGTGAATCCGGATGACCCTAAACACTTTAAACACTTTTTTTTTGTTGGCCCTGGAACCAAATGATGCTGCGTTATGTTTTCCTGTGCATTCAGAGGGGACCCCTTTTTTTTGTGTGTGTGTCTCTCTTCTCTCCTCAAACAATATAAAGGTCTTCCGACTTCCTAGAAAGGCGTCTCGTGCCGAGTAATCTTGCCTCGTACAGAGGTATTTTACCTGGAATTCTGTGTCATAAACATATACGGGATGTAAAATGATTTCGCGCTCGATAAAAAAAAAACCTACCTTCTATTAATCCGTCTGTGATAGTGATGCATTAATTTCCTTTTTAAAGTTGAAAGGAACACGTTCTGTCCGTATGTTCGTTCATGTCTCTGTTTGATGTCTTGTTTGTGTGTCTCTGTCTGCGTGTTTATAGGTGTCCTTCTGTGTATGAGTGTTTACATTCGTAAGTACAGATGTGTATAAATTTATATATACAGATGTACAGATGTATGTGTGTATATTTCTATGTACAAATGTATGTGTATATTTTTGTATGTAGGTACCTATTTTGAAGTACTTCATTGTACTGTTCGGGAAGGGTGTTCTCAAGTCGTGCGGCCCCATCTCATGTGCGTGTGTGCTGCACTAGTGATACATTCATACGCTCCACAATCATCCTGTTCTGTTGGTAGCCTCATCCCACAGCACTGATGACCGTCTGACATGTGGCTATCAGGGTCTCTGATAGTGTAGTTACTTGTTCGTGGTGTCCTGTAGTGCCTGCTAGTGTTCCTGGTGCCCCTGTTGTTTCTTGGAGCTCGTGGTGTCTCCTAGTGCCCTTAAGTTCACGTGGTGCCCTTGATGTTTCATAGTGCCCTTGGGATTTCCTAGCGCCCATGATGTTCTTCTTTTTATACTCTTCGTGTCTCTCAGTTGCCCCTGGTATCTCGTGATGCCCCTGGTATCTCGTGATGTTATTGGTGTCTTTTAATTCACTTGGTATCTCGTCATGGTGTCTCCCAGCGCCCTTGGTTCTCCTGGCATCTCCTGCTACCCCTTGGTGTACCCCGATCGGTCTCTGATTTCGCCACGTACCTTCAGTGCGTCGTGAAACATCCACGGGTGTTTCACAGTCTTATTCAAACTGATGCCGGACGACACTTTTTACTTAATCATCATTACTTTGCAAAAGCCTGGAAAGCTGAAAGGTACTCGCTGTTGCCACGACACCTCTGCTCGCTCCAGCGGCTACAGGAAAACGTCTAAATATCCCAGTGAGGACATCTGCGGTTTTCCTCTGTGGCCGCAACCATTTAATCCTCCCACTCCCCTTTTCCTCTCTCTCTCTCTCTCTCTCTCTCTCTCTCTCTCTCTCTCTCTCTCTCTCTCTCTCTCTCTCTCTCTCTCTCTCTCAGCGACAAAACCCCATTTCATCCCCATCCTCCGGGGGCCCTATAGACCAGAGCACTTTGTCGGCTCCTCCTCCTCCTCCCACCTATCCCCATAAATTCTGGCGACTCGAGATTAAACACAGTACTTGGGCGTCCATTATAGGGGGGGACAGCTGCTCCTTGTCGCCTTGGGAAGGAGCCCGGGAAGGTTGTGAAGTGTCGGCGTTAAACCTTCGTTATTTTTCCGTGGGAAGTTTCGTGCTCACGAGGCGTTGTGCCTTGTGGATGATCCTCAACGCGAAGGACTCGGTAAGCTTCCAGCTTCTGTGTTCTTCGTCGTCGACTTGGGTCGTCCGTCTCCCCTCCCTAGATGACCTGGCGGTATACCTCATCGTCAACCTTACGTAACGACGTCAGTATCGTCCTGGGCACGTAGGTGCAAATGGCAGACCGCAGTTTCCTGTGGCCCGGATGTGATTACCCGGGTGCCCACTGTTATCAAGGTTTGACGGATCCCTCCCTCCTTATCTGTCAAGTTCACAACTTATCATTATCAGCTTTTCAAAGATCATGATGGACAACGGTGTTAAATCATGGAGACAAATGCCTTTGGTCGACCTGTCATGAGATGTGTTTTCATCGCTCGGGAGAACTGATCGCTAGTTTGCAGCGAGTACGTTTCAGTTAGCTTTTTCCTAAGCTTGGCTTGGTAGTTCCATTATCATTATCATTACTATTACTATTATCATTATTATTATTGTTATTATATCATTATTATTGTATTAACTCTTGAGATATGAGGTGTGAGAAGTACCTCAAAGAGTTAATAAAAGAAAATTTCCCTGAAATCACAGAAGTATGCTGGGAGACTTAATAAGGCTATCATTTTTTTTTTTTATCTTGTTTATGTCATTCCATTGTTTGATAAGGTTCTCGTGTACCCGGGATGAATTAACTGCTTATATAGCTTTCCAGTTCACCCAGAGAGCCTATGGTAATTGGGCCAGAATAAGTCATTGGCTTCCATCCTTATGCCATACACGAGCTGATTACATTCTCACTTTCAACGCATCGATCAAGCTTAAGGATCCTTTTTCAGATCATTGAATGGGATTCTAGTAGCATCGAGACGCCACACGACCGAATATTCTCCTGTTTTCTTCAAACTTACTCTTGATTAGTATATCCTGAATTCCCTGTAGCTATATTTAAGGCCTTTGATAAAATACCCAAGTGTCCCCGAGTTGATAACAGCCTGGTGAACCAGGGATTAAGGTTTCGAATAAGCGTTCGAGCTTTTCTCGTATGTTTCGAGACTGTACCACTGCCTAAGATGTCGTTGTTTTGCTGCATCTTGTTACAGCCTCTTGAACCAGTGATTCGAACGATGACTTGACCGATGCTCCCGTGTTCCAACACTTGTGACACTACTTGTGATATAACCAACTGAAACAGCGCTTGGTGGTTCGAGTGGTGGTTCGATCGAGCGTTTGTCTCGAAATTCCAGACTGTTATGGAGGGGCAGGAGTGGTTGATGGAGGTTATTCTATAGCGGTTCATCCGGTCCGTAGAAATCGCTTTTATATTATAGTTATGATAGAAATGATAGACAGAAGGAAAGGTGGGACGATAGGCTGAACGCGAGTGAGGATATACGCGCACCTTTATTGATGCGACAGACAGACAGACACCCTGATCTCTTTGACAGGCCGATTGACACATAGATAAATGAATGGGGAGATAGATCAAGTAGATATACGGACGATTTCGAGATTTCGATTTTTTTTGACCAGGTAAACTCGAATCACAACTGTGCTCCGTTCTAGGGACTAAGTGTACCTTGCTTCAGTACTCCCACCACAGACCTGTAATCTCCCGTGGCCCCACGCATGATTTACGTCGTAATTGTTCACTGGAGGCCTACGCCGCGTGTCCCCTACAATTAGCGATGATAAAGTAAGACGGGACTTTGAAACACTGTTGTGTAACAAGGCTAACGAGGGCTCCCGTAATGTCTCGGAAGCCTTTTCTCACCCTCGAAATGGGTTCATCCATTAATTTAATGCCACAGATTTGCATTCCAAGCCTAAGCTATGAGGAGTGTAGTGGCGTCTTATGAAGCGTGGTATGGTAGCATGGCGAATATCTCGTATCGAACTGGCAAAACCCGCTTATCAGTACGACAAACCGGGTAATCAGCATGACGTAAAGGCTATGGTAGCGTCTGATACTTGAATGTAATTACATTTTTGGCCTAGAACTCGAGTAACTAGTGGGAATCTTAGACATTTCTCGTCTGAAGTCCAGCGATGGTGGACGTTTTGTATTGAAAAGCTGTTTTTGTCTGCATACAGAAGTGTGTGTGTGTGTGTGTGTGTGTGTATGTGTGTGTGTGTGTGTGTGTGTGTGTGTGTGTGTGTTTGTGTGTGTGTGCGTTTGTGTGTGTGTGTGTGTGTGTGTGTGATTACCGTTTATGTGTTACTGGAAGAGAGAGAGAGAGAGAGAGAGAGAGAGAGAGAGAGAGAGAGAGAGAGAGAGAGAGAGAGAGAGAGAGAGAGAGAGTTGTACACACTTGTTGCCCCATGTGTGTGTGTGTGTGTGTGTGTGTGTGTGTGTGTGTGTTTGTGTGTCGTGTTCACCTCCCATCTAACGCACGAACTTTCTTTTATTAGATTATCATTTATGTTTTACCCTATCATTTCCCTTCTCTGCTATTAACTGTCATTCATGTCATCATCAATTTATGGATTATCTTTTTTTTTTTTTACGTGAACCTCGTTTTCTGTTTATGTTAGAACTAAACTTCCACAAGCTTTGGCATCTGTTTCAGTAACGCGTTGACGGAGATGTTGAATCCATCAGTCTTGTCGTCACACAGTCTCCCTCGTTTCTGTCCTCTGCCGTAAACACTATCTATCCGCAGTTGCTAAGCCCCACCATCTCTTTTATTAATGTCATGTTAAGTCGTCGCTGTAGAGTCACTCATTGTACTCGGCGACGCCCTTTGAACGTGAAGCGAAGAAATTATCTGTGTCACACAGTACCTCTCAAGACCTACAGAAGGATGGTCACGGGATCCAGACGAAGACGATATCGTCTGTGTTGTGTCTTACGCTGAAAGACGCCACGCATTTGGAACGTAATATTTTCCAGAACAATATTTCCAGCCATTCATATCTCACTCCCAGATAACTACATAGAGCTTTGTTGGCTATTATACAAGTGGCCCATAGAACAACCCTTGTAGTTTTCGGTTCTTCCTGGTCATGAGAGCCACATGAAGATGGCTGCAAGAACTACTTGACGAAGGAGTACCTGACGTATCAAGTCGAGCGTGAGAGCCACGTCGGGACCTACGAAAGAGCTATAGTCTATCCCGTCCCGTGAAGGACACGCCAGGACGTGAAGGACACACAACACGACGCCCTACATCTGACGGAGTGGTAGGTACTCCGTGTCGTGACCGTGTCGTATATCCCAGCCTTATTGTGTATCTGGTAAACATATATTTTAACAATATTCTCAGTATTAGCGGCTCGTAATTATGGGGGCTTTGTACATAATTAGGAAACATTTAGAGCGTCGAGACCTCTGCCTCCGTGATCTTTAGGGTGACCTTTGACCCAAGGGCACCGTGCCGCAGCTGGATAGTTAAGGTGGGTTGTACTGGTTGGTACTCCCTGGTTGTTCTTGTGGCGAGAATCGGGCTTGTGACATGGAAAAAACGTATATATACCAGTACGGTACAGAAGAACATACTTAAGCAGCATGTACGTGAGAGCTAGTCCCTTGACTTAGATCCGTACACATGTATACATATGTGTACAGGTTTGCCTGTCATTTCGAGAACCAGGCAAACTTTTATGAGTACACATTCATGAATCTGCTGCTGCTCATGCAGGCATATGTAGCGCCTGTGTACAAAGATTTATCATGGTTTTCACCTTTGAACCATGTGTCGTGTGTATGATTCTTCATAAGTAATTTATACACTTGCATCAACGCTTAAGCATACATTTCTATGCAGACGGAGTCATGTCTATCTTTCTGTCCGGTCTATATTGCTAAGTTGAATGCATTCCTTTTAATATTATTTTCCTCTCATTTGATATTCCTCTCTTTTTTCTCTTCACTTGTTTTTCTGATGCCAAATACTCCCACTCTCCTGCATGGGCCCGTACCTTTAAGAATTTTGTTTTACTTCTTCCTTCGTCTCCCGGAAATACCTTGATCTTATCCCTTCCATATACCTTCTGTTCAACCTTGTTCTTCTCGCTATTTACTTATCTTTCTCGTTAGTTTTCTCAGTGCCCCCATATCCCCCTTCCTTCGTCTCCTTGCCCTCCTGCACCCTGGGGCTCTTAACATCTGCAAATTTACGTGGTCTGTACAGGTGTACCTAGTGGCTTCCGTCGCCCAAAGGACTCTGTTCACATTAGCCCTCGGGCTCCAAGGAGCAGGTCCAGCATCAGCAACGGCAGGTCTCACTGAAAGTACAAGCCCATATTAGCAGAAGTAGTAGTAGTAGTAGTAGTAGTAGTAGTAGTAGTAGTAGTAGTAGTACTCACTAAAAGTAGTTGTCCCTGTGAACAGCCTTGGTCCGTCCCACTAACAGCAACTGACACTGGAAGTATCATAACCCAAGAACATCGGTAGGATCCAGTTGCAGCAGCAGGACCCCAACAGAGAAGTCTCCTAACAACAGCACTAGCACGTTCTTAGTAACACGAGCACCGGCAGCAACATTGGCAGTTTCGTAGAAACACCAGCCAGTCACAGGAAAACCCTGCAGTAGGCGCCAATAACCGCCAGTCGTAACAGAAGCATCTGGGTTCCAGGACCAGGTTCCAGGTAAGAAGCAGGAGGTCCCAGCAGGAGCAATAGGTCTCAGCAACATCAGATCCCACCGGCATGTCCCAGTAGCCGCAAATTCCAACAGCAGTAATCTGTCGTAAGTTAAAAGCAGCAGCGCTAGTAGGTCTTTGATGGAGTAAGAGCAGATTCCAGGACCGGGCCTCAGTTGAGCAACGACACAGACCAGTAACACCAGATCCTAAAAGTCATTGGAGGTTTTGATGGCAGTGTTAGGAACAGGTCTGAGCAGTAGAAGCAGCCGGTTCCAAACAGCATATAACAGAGAGTAGGTCTCAGGACCGGGAGCAGCAGGTCTCAAAACCAACAGCAAAAGGTCCCACAACAGCAACAGCAGTAGATCCCAACAGCAGAAGAAATGGATTTAAACAGCAACAGGTTCGAGTGGTAACAGGTCCCATCAGTAAGAGCAACAGGTCTCGACCATCAACGGCAGCTGGGCCCAATAGCACCAGCAACAGGTTCCAGGAATAGTTCCATAGATCCACACAGTAGTAGAGTAAGGCTCCAAATCAGACATCAGTAAGAACAGAAGTACTTGTACCCATCAGCAGCGGAAACTAGATGCAGCAGCAGCAGCAGCAGAAGCAACAGAAGTATCCGGCAGGAGCAGAAGCAGCTGCAAGTGAAGTAACTTCAGAATATACAGCTCCTAGGGGGGGAATCTTGTCCCCAATCGCATCTCAGAATGTCCCTTTTTTACCCCTCCTGTGAATCTTAATTACCTTAATGTCTAGCAACCCCGTGGGTCCTCTCCATTTCCCCTGCCCCTACTCCTTCACCCTTCCCTTCCCTCATTTCCCCCATCCTCCCCCTCCTTCTTCCCCTAATGTATTCATCCCCTACCTTCCGGCGCTCGGGGCAGGTGATGGAGGGGGTTGCTCCTCCTCCGCGCTCTTTTCCTCTATAGGTCATAATGTGGCAGTGAGGTGTAATTAAGGACTGGTCCCTGGTCAAGCCTGAGTTGCCTCATCCTCATTGGCGGGAGGAAGTAGGCCTAATTTTTGAGGATTTTTTCCCCTCTTTTTTTTTCTTTTTTTTAATTATGGTCACTTTTGGCAAGTTGTGTGGCTAAATGTGTAATTTTAGGTGATTATCTTTTGTTCTCGAACTCGTAAGTCGCTTTTTTTTTCTCTCTATTAGATGGTTTGTTCATGTGTGTTAGCCACGCGAACTTTGGCGTTCATTAAGCACAGATAATGAGCTCTTCCATCGTGTTATGGAATAGTCTTCAGTAGCGAGGCTACGTGTGTGCTGACTTCAGCGCTTGGCAGGAGCCAACGTCCACCCATTCCTCAAGCTGTGTGTGTGTGTGTGTGTGTGTGTGTGTGTGTGTGTGTGTTGAGTAAATTGTTTCATTTATTTCTCATTATATTCATAATTTTCTTTAACTTTTTTCTTTCCTGTTCTATTGTTTATTTTTGGCATCCTGACGTCTTATCATACTTTTGTTTCTCCAACCATCTTGGGTGATTACTTTATCTTTCTCCTCTTCCTACTTTCACCTTGATCTTATTATTCCTTATTTGTTATTTTATTTGTCTCATGTATTTCTTTCGTCTTCTTTCATCTTCCCTTTCTCTTTTCCACATCCTCTCATTTTTTCCTGGATCTCTACGCTTTCACTTCTTGTTTCCCATCACTCTCTCTCTCTCTCTCTCTCTCTCTCTCTCTCTCTCTCTCTCTCTCTCTCTCTCTCTCTCTCTCTCTCTCTCTCTCTAATTTCCATCTTTGTCTTTTCCTCCCTTCCATCTCCTCTGTCTCCATCCTCCTCCCTCACTCTTGGTCTGGTCGATAAGGAGGTCGCTCCGGCAGAGGGGAGAGGGTCAGGCAGGGTCGTAAATGACAACAGATGCTGGGGCTGGGTCAGCCTGGGTCACCTTCCCACACTGGCTGGCGAGGCCCGTAACTGCTGCCTGGCTGGCTGGCTGGCTGCATGGCTGCTCGGGAACGCTACCTCGAGTTTCTCTTCTTAAGATGAACACGATGGGTGAGGTGTGAGGTTGCTTAGGGTGGTGTATCGGAGTGGTGAGTTACCACGGCACCTACGTGAGGCAGTGAGTTACCCCGACATTTACCTTAAAGAGTGGCTTCCGTTGAATAATGAGCTACCACAGTACTCGCCTTAGGTAATGAGCTCCCTCAACACTTACCTTGAACGATGAGTTACCTCAGCATTTACCCTGAATCATGATATACCCTTCCTAAACCATACTATATGTTGCTCAAACCATTATATGCCGAACCTAAACCTACTTAATCCATGATGTTCTATCGTGCGTAAAATGTGATATGCTCAGCTTAAACCATTTTATCATGCCCTTATCTTAAACCATGATATGCCCTCCTTTAAACCCGATATGTCCTGCCCAGACCCCGATATACACTGCCCAAACCATGATACACACAGGTGATGATATGTCAGCCTGATCTTCACCATGCAAAGTGGTGATATGCTCGCCCGAACCACCGTTATACAAATTGGTGATATGCCAGCCTGAGCTCCGTTATACAAACTAGTGATATGCTAACCTGAAACCAGATGTACAGTGTGGTGATATGCCAGCCCGAACCCCGATATGCTCTGAACCTTTGCTATAACCAGTTTCATTGCTTGTATACTCTACCTCGTTCTTATGATTTTCGAAAGCTGGAGGCTGTCCGTCGCTAAGGAAAATACATTTGCCATTTGAACACATTTGGAACTACCCCTTCAGTAACGACGGCACGACCCTTCAGTAACGACGGTACGACCCTTGAGTACGCCGGCACGACCCTTGAGTACGATAGTACGAACCATTGAACCCGACGATATAGCCCTTGAGTATTATGGTTTGGCCTTTGGCCTGACCCTTTAAAGACTCCTGCCAAAGACCAAGCCTTAAAACTCCAAGGGTCGCATTGTCGTACTCAAGGGCCGCCCAGTCGTCGCGTTCATGGATCGCACCAACGCGCGCACCGTCGGTCGCAAAGATAGTCGTGCCATCGTGTTCAAGGGGCTATAATGCTCATCTGATACTCGATTCTGCAGGCCGCATACCAGGTTGAACGGCGACAATCAGCCTCTGGTATGTCGGGCCAATTAGCTTGCATACGTGCAGGTCAGGGGGAGAAGGGGGACTGTATATATCTGCCTCTTAAATCTTCCTTCGTTGGTCTCTCCCACGGGTTATGACTAGTGGTGATTGATCTCTGCGGCTGCCCTGGGACGCGTCGAGTTTTACCCACCAGCTCGCCTAATGCGCATATTATGTTAAGATCTCTCTCGTATTACGAGCTAACGACACACTATAGTCTGCTGAGCTGTCCTGATGATGGCTATGCATCTTGGAGTCGGTGTCTCTCGGGGGGAGGTGCTGTTTTGAGCCAATAGCACAGCATTGTCTCATGTGTGTCTGCCAGTGGGTTGTACGTCTTCACACCTGTGTTGTGTTTTGAGCTAATGGGTACATCATTCTTTGACGTGTTTCCTAATGGTTGTACTGTTCTGATCTTTGTGGTCTCTATATATTTTTTTTCGTAGGTCTTTGCCCGGTGTTTTGTACGTGTCCTGACCTTTGATGAGGCTTTTGTGTTCTGAAAGTACATATGATAGAAAGTGGTATGTTGGTATCGTTAAATACTGTTTTTTTTTAGTTTTTTTTTTTCCAGTGAGAGGGAGTACCTGCCCGACCATCAACCTTAGTCCGTTTCTTCCTCCACGAGATTATCCGAGGAGATTTTGCCAGAATGGCAGAGCAAGCGCGCATCGCTCAGCGCAGAGGGAGAGAGAGAGAGAGGAGAGAGAGAGAGAGAGAGAGAGAGAGAGAGAGAGAGAGAGAGAGAGAGAGAGAGAGGTGGGGGAGGGGGGTGGAGGATAACAGAAAACCGGATGGCACTGAAAACTTACCCCGGTTAGATATATTTCGAGATAAAATCCTATACGGGGTATAAGAAGGGTCATATATGGGTGAATCAGGGTGGGCCAGAGTGGAGATGGTATAGGGTGGAGGTGAGTGTGCGTCAGAGTGATTTAACAGATATGGACAGAATAGGTTCAGAAGAGAGAGGGTTGAAGGTGGTTAGAAGAGAAGGATTAGTGTGGGTGGGGCTTTGAGGCGAGGGATAGAGGAAAGATGGTGCGGGAGTCGAACTGGAACGGAAGAGGAGGAAGTAAGAGAGGAGTTCTTATTGAAGGTAGTCGTTGGTTCGTATTTTACCTGGGGAGAGAGAGAGAGAGAGAGAGAGAGAGAGAGAGAGAGAGAGAGAGAGAGAGAGAGAGAGAGAGAGAGAGAGAGAGCCTGGTTGTCCGTGACATGCGAGTGAGAGGCATTACATGTCTGATGGCACTGTCGTATTCATGGCCAGTCCGTCGACTCAATTCCATTCACTCATAGCCAGTCGATAAAACAGATTGAAGTCGTTCCTTCGGTCACGCACAGTCAGTAAAACAGTTCGTGGTTGGTCCTGCGATTGTCAGTCAGTTGAGTTAACTCGACAGTTAACCTTCGTCTTGAACCAGTGTGGGTGAGCCAGTCTGTGCTGCATCCCAAGCCAATGTGACAGTTGGTGGTCAAGGATAATTTCGTCACACAGTAATGGAGGACAACTTTATGTTAGATTACCATTTACCCTTCAATCAACCCCTTGAGCACGACGGTACGACCCTTGAGCACGACGGTACGACACCCTTGAGCACGACGGTACGACACCCTTGAGCAAGACTGTACCTCTCTTGGGCATAACGACTTAAAAGTCATTTTCATCCCCCCGACCGTCGTGTTCAAGGGGTAGAACTGACGTCAGTAAGGGTCGAACCATCGTCCTACACATCCTAAATCATAGGGGTCGATTCCCAACGGACCAGTACTCCTGTCTTCCGTCAAAACCAGTTAACCACGCATAGTCACTCTTGTCTTGTTAGGCCATGATCCACCTCGTTCCACCTCCTTCCCCCCCACGGTTGGGTGCAGGGGTGGGGGAGGGGGGGTGTCAGTGACAGTAGGGGCTTCAAAACAGTAACATAAGTCGCTACTTGCGAGACACTCTCACTCCTTCCATAATGAAGATACACGAACGGTAACCACGCCCTCTGTTGTGAAGTACAAGGATGGTTTCATACGTTGCCCCACGGCTGGCATTACTGGGCACAGGGGTATGTGATTTGCTCTGGGAGCGCGTGAATGGGAATGGACAAGGTGCATATACCTTTTTTTTTTTTTTTTTTGTAATGCTGTCCGGGGGAAGATGAAGTCGTCATTGTCACCATCACAGTTTGGCGGTAGATAACTTAAGGTAAACATGCTCTGTGAACACACACACACACACACACACACACACACACACACACACACACACACACACACACACACACAGACGTAAGCTTATTATTGACCGAGTTAACTTCGATTCCGTAGATAAGAATATACCATATTATCCCCAGTGTCTTAACAGTTTTCCATTAAACAGACTTACTTATCATCTTAGCCACACGGAACCAGATGGATGGGTTGTATCTCGACGATGGCTGACTCTTGTTGTCGTCTGTGGACTAAACCGGTCATATTGGGCTTTATTTCTGCGTGTGTGTGTGTGTGTGTGTGTGTGTGTGTGTAGAGGTGACAGTAAAGATTTCACAGAATAGGTATAATGGTCCTTCATTGTGCATTTTAAAAAAGTTCATTGTCTTCGAAACTGATCAGGAAAAGCAATTAAATCTTTGTTCCAGATAGAAAGAAGAAATGAATGGATTTGTTCTCTTGTTAAAGGCTTCGCACAGGAGTATGTTACCTCATCCCCCAAATAGGGAATTCTAACTCGTTTGTGATTATATTCAAAAAAGAAAAAAAAGACTGTGGTCTCGTGATTCCATGTCGAGTTCGACGGAGTTTGAATCAGGGCAGCGAAGTTGAGAGGAGGAGGAGGAGGAGGAGGTGGTAGAGAAGGCAAGGTCGGCTAGCAGGCCGACTGGGTGGCTGGATGTTGAGGGCAGTTTTTTTTTCTACCGAGCTCAGTAGCACCTGGGTCATGAAGCAACATTCTTGTCATTCGCACCACAGTAGACGATCTTCTTTGTTTACTAACGCGAGCCTCCAGGACGACTGGCTGTCCCTGGATGTTCTTCGGAAACTATAAACTGGTTGAGAACAGGAGAGTAGATAAGGGACTAGAATAACTAACAGTCGTGTTATTGTTGGAGCATTGAACTTTGGGTTTCAGTGTACTTGGGTTGGACGTTCAGTGTTCAACCTCCTTACGAACGTACTGCTTCTCCCTCCCACCTCGTAACACACATGTATATATTGCTATATGTTTGTAGAAGCTGTATCCCCCTCCCCCAGGGTTAGAAGTGTGGATTGTGGGGGGTATAATAAGTTGTGGTCAGTATCTACTGGATTTAGTGACGCTTCTGATGATAGTGGTAGTGGCGGTGATGTTAAAGATGCTACTACTACTACTACTACTACTTCTGCTGGTGGTTGTGGTGACGCAAAAGAGGATGTGTGGTGGTGGTGGTGGTGGTGGTGGTGGTAATACTACTGCTGCTGCACTGCCGGACGTAGGGTATCATGATGATACTCGTAACCTTGATCTTCTTCTGAGTTCACAAAAACTGAATTATGTTTTTTTTTCGCCTACTCTGGTACTTGCTGTTTGCCGAATAGGATTCAACTTCGTCCATATTGATGCAGGACCCATTAGCGTTCGTGATTTAGCGGTTAGCGTTACTGACATCGAGTCACCACGGTTCGTCCGAGGTCGGGCCCTCTTGAAGTCCGAATCCTGGGCGCGGCAGTCGGACCACACATCAACCCAGCTGTTCATCTCTTCCGGGGGGCTGGTTGATAAATAGTTACTTGGTTTAGGCTGGCGTGTGTGTGTGTGTGTGTGTGTGTGTGTGTGTGTGTGTGACATGGTATCTTAAGGTTAATGGTAAAAGACGGGGCAATACGAATGTAAAACTCTCTCCTCGTAACACACAATTAGTAATCACGCACACACACGCACACGAGATGGCGCCCCACGAGTGAAGAACTCCCTCCTCGTACTACACCCGTAATTAATCACAAAAAGTTCATTACGCGTGATGAAATTGTGAATGTTGACAAGGTACAGAACTTTAAAAACAATTAATATCAAAGAAAGTTCAAAAGATGGGGTCCCACCGGTATAGAACTTCCTCCCACGGGTGTGAAACTTCCTCCCACGGGTGTGGAACTTCCTCCCACGGGTGTGGAACTTCCTCCCACGGGTGTAGAACTCCCTCCTCGTCGTGTACAAGTACGTAATTAAACACACATGACGAAGAAGACCTCCCCCAAGACCTTCTGAGGTCACGAGACTGGAGCGTTGCATGTGAACGACTGATCTAAAACCACACGTAGTAGTAGTTACTGTTGCTCGTTTACCAAGTTGTGCAGAGGAGGAGGGAAATGATAAACATCGCTCTTTTCCCTCGGTAATAGACTTCAGGCGAGAGGAAATGTATAATTATTTTGGAAATAAAAGAATGATTGGAGAGTGTGACTCGGCCACTTGGGTATAATTTGCAGCATGGTAATGCATGCTCCGTGGACGAGGTGGATATGCTAAGATTCGAAGGAAAAGGACGATTATTTTCGGGTCGGATTGGTGCAAGGTCGGGGGCTGGTTCCGATTCTGTTTCGAGTACGTGAAAAAAAAACTTGTGTTGTATGTAGCCAGAAAATCTTGAGATGTACATACATTGGAGTAATAGAATCTGTACAATGAAGAACATTGTGAGATAGATACCTTACCTTCAGAGGGAAGGACGTATATGGAAGGACCTTAGAAAATGGGATGAAACTCGAAAATAGAATTTCCAGATTTTTTTTATTTTATAATTTTGATAAAGTATAAAGTCACAATGATCCTAATTTTATGATTAAAAACAAGAGTCACAAATATCGTAAACTATAATTCTCAGCTTCATGGGACTCGGAGCTCATTTCCACCAGCTGGATGCTAGTTATCAGTCGTTGGTTCTAGTAGACGAAGCCACAAGCTGTGTATGATCACTCCTCACGTACGGGTAGCGCAACAAGCTGTGTTGATCTCGCTGCTGCAGTCAGAGAAAAGGTATGTTCGCTCAGTACGCAAGATAAAGCTGACACTAATTTTGGCGGTGGACAAAATTCATTCTCACGGGGAAACGCTTTCTTCCGTTTGTAACCATCTAAGGAACGAAAATGAGGCACTTTTCGCTCATTAGATTACCAGGTGAAGCGCAGACCTTCGCTCAGACCCTGATCACTACCAGGTGGCGTTTGCCGATGAGCGCGGTTGAGCGAAAGGGTTGAAAAACTTAACGGAAGACAGAGAAACGGCGAGTGCGAGTTCCCTCCCCAGCCCCGATGCCCCGGAGCATCACCTCTGGTGACCCCTGGCAACTCAAGCCCCAGGCAAGCCCTCGGCGTTACACCAATCATCGGCCAAGTTTCCCAGTGTAATCACTCCCGAAAATATCGCTAGAAATGTTGTTTGGAGGGGCTTTGTACTGTTGTTCAGTCGGCTGACTGGTATTTTGGCAACGTCTTGACGTACGACGGGCGCGTTTTAAGGTGGAACAAACGACCGCACGAATATATATGATCGGATGCCTCGCTTTATGTAGCGGATACTGCTTACGTCCGCGGAAACCAATTGGTTGAGGTAGCAGCTTGTGGTGTCTGGTATTTTGCCATTAGCGTACACAATAATACAATGGAAGAAAAAAACGGAAAGCACTTGTATTCCCCTGTGGTCGTTGGGATTGTCCCCGAAGTCATTCGGTGTTCAGATAATGTTTACCTTAGAGTCAGTTCACCTCATCTTCACCCGAGTGTTAACTTGGTTAATGTTTACCTGGAGAGTTAGTTCACCTCATCTTCACCTGAGTGTCACCTGATCCTCTTTTTCTTTCACACACCTTTTGATCTTGTTCGTGTGGTTGTATAGATCTAAGTTACCTTTTTCATATATTATTCATCTCTGCTTTTTATCTGATGTTTAATCAATGTCTTCGTCGACTCTCTCTCTCTCTCTCTCTCTCTCTCTCTCTCTCTCTCTCTCTCTCTCTCTCTCTCTCTCTCTCTCTCTCTCTCTGTTAACAACATGTCTAGTGGAGTTTTTAGGTATTTTTCTTGCCGTTCTTACCCTTTCAGGATAACGAAGCATTTTGAGTGACGATGTTTCCTGAAAGGCAAGATGCAGCAGTTTGATTACATTTCATATAGTTTCTTTTATGTGTGTCTGTTTGTCCTGTGTGTTTTGTGTTGTTTTCATCCCGTACAATAATTGTTAACTGTGTTGTATAATTTCATAAAACAAACATGAATACCATCAGGACCAACCACTTTATTCTGTCTCTTACTGTTGATACATGATTTACAAACTGTCTCCAGTATGTGTTGTTAACGCCTCAGTATTTGAATGATTCATTAGAGTTACAACTTTGATTGCGCTTGATACGACGGTTTGGCATGAGCTAGTCACAAACCTGTATCCAGCAATACTTGTCCTACGGTGTTAAATCGGGTTCCCATGCACGATTCCGTCGAGGTTCATGTTCCTCCTCTCCTCCTCCTTCTTACGCTTCTCGCACACCTGTAGTGGTATATGACGGGCTTCACTGAGAAGTCCTGAGGTGATCACACAGATACTCCTCCGCCCGGAATCCAGTTTTATGCAAATTTATCTTAATCCTACCTGAGCCCTGGAAAGGATACACCGCGGAGATTCGACGATTAATGAGAGCTATGCATCCCACCCGGTTTACAGTTACGCCCAATCTGGAGTATCTCGTGGATTAATTAGGTGATTGGATTGTTATCTTCACCTGAGGGAGGGGGCGGGTCGCCTCTTGAGAACAGTCGAGGGGAAGAGGTTTGCCGTGGGCCTACGGCCTGGTGGGTCTTCGATCTGGGCCTTAAATCTGAGCCTTTGGGTCCGACCCTGAGGTCTGAGGTCTGTGGTGCAGACTAAGGATTCAGGTCTTGGATGAGGGACCTCAGGTCTTGGTTTGGGGTTAGAAACCTGGGATCTGGTTCTTGGGACTGGTTCTCAGAAAAACCTGAGACCAGCTTTTAGGGAGGGTCATGGTGCTCGAACTTGAATGGGGGCTGGGGGTATTGGAGCAGGGGTTTAGTCTGGGGTGTGTACCAAAGAACGCATCCCCAGAACGTGCCCTACATTTAGGGCCTAGGGCCTGGGTCTAGGCTCTTAGCAATATTAGCCTTGGCTATGATAGCCTGGCCGTGGGGTTAGGTCAAAGGCCAGGCCATTACAGAATCATTTACCTGAAGTGGTTGCTCAGATGTTTGAACCGTTGGAAGGAAACATCAAATGAAAAATGATCTTGTATTTCATGACGACCCAGCGTCATGTTCTGAATGTATAACTATAAAGGTTCTGGTGTGGAAATCATTCTTCACTTGACGCTTGACATACAGTATGGAGAGACTGTATGATCTTGGGTCCAACCCACACAGATGGTTGGGTAATTAACGATAATAGGTAGACAGATGGCTGAAGTGTTTCAATTTCGCCTTTTTTTTTTTTAGATTATTCTGTATCAAACTTTAACTTGTCTCCTTTTGTTTCAAGTGTTTATCATGTCTTGCAGTATTGACTTTTTCATTAACACACTTTTCCTTTCATCATTCTTGTATGCTTTAGTAGGTTATAGTATGTGTCTTAACTTGTGATTTCATTAGTTCATTCAGACTTAGTATAACCCTTGCTCATATCTATGTCTTCATTTTTGAGTGAACTGTTCTTTTTGATTTACATTTTTCCCTAATGGAAATGAGTTGATGGTAACCTGAAGTCATAAGACGTTGTTGGTTTGCTGATCTAGAGGAGTCTGGACGGTGGAGAACCTCAGTAGGGCTCCGTGGGTCTTCTTCCTGTAGGTGACGGTTGGTCCTGGAGGAGCCCCTCAAGAGGGAGGGAGGAGGGAGTGGGGGAAAAGAAAGGAGAGAAGCAGACAAGGGGAGAGGTAGAGAGATGAGCGTAAGGAGGTGGAGAAGGAGAGATATAAAGGGACCGAGAAAAGGAGTTTAGAGAGGAGAGAAGGGGAGAGAGGGAGATAGAAGGAAGAAAAGAAAGAAAGAGGAGGGTCTTAGGGAAGCCAGAAGGAGGAGAGGATGGAATGATGTCAGACGGTACCTTGGAATCACCAGAAGGGAGTGTCAAGTCAGGAGGGAAAATCTGCCAAGTCAGGGAAGTTGATGATGCTAGAAGGGAGGTCTAGGATTTAAGAGTCTGGATGCCATGAATTCAAGAGCTTTTCTAAAGTCGGTGGAGGAGGAGGTGAAGGTGAGGGGAGAGAGAGGGAGAATCTACAGGAGAGGCCTAAGGTGTGAGAGAGAGAGAGAGAGAGAGAGAGAGAGAGAGAGAGAGAGAGAGAGAGAGAGAGAGAGAGAGAGAGAGAGAGAGAGAGAGACTGACTGAGGGAGGTGGGTGTGGCAGACCTGAGGATAAGAACACTCCTCCGAGTGATGCGGTATTCCGGCTGAGGTAAGGTTCTCTCTGGTCGTCTGGAGATTTGAGGATGTGAACGCTACCATCCGAGAAGAGTGGGAACCACAAGCATCACCCCATCCACCAGTACAGTGTCAGTGTGATGACAGACACGTTTATATGATCATCCCGATGTATAAGCTGAGGTTGAACGTATTGAGGTTTCTGTGGCTGAAGGCTCGAAGAAATTCGTCTTGTGCCAGAGGGTGGAAAAGTTATTAACCTGTGCTGATATATATATATATATATATATATATTTAAAAAAAATTTCCCTCGCATTTTTCTTCTCTTAAGCGCAGTTCTAATATACATAATGTCATACATTTGGATTCGATGTGTGACCAGCGGGATCTAAATGTGAAGAGAATACACTAAGATGCAGACACATATGAATAGATACAAGACCCTCTCTATTCATTAACTCTGCAGCTGTGATCCGTAGCCTTAATGGCTGGTGATTTAAACTGGCTCGTAGAACGTTAGCCTGGTCTGGGAACGTGATGGAATGATCAGGTGTGAGGTGACACACCCTCCTGCACACGAATATGTAACCAGTGATGAAAGAATGCAAGCAGCAACAGACCACTAGGTCGCCTCGAGGCTGCTGGCGATATAGTGGAAGAGATGGGACGCATAGATGTCAGCAAAGCAAGAGTAACAAAAGCAGAGAGATGACTTAAGGAGAAATACTTACAGGCTTTATTTATAACTAAGTAAGGAGGAGGCGTGAATGAGGTCAGACGTGGATTTGAAACCTGGTATTTATCAAGCTTGTTCATGACCGTATATCTGCGGTCTTTATTGAAGTAGTTACGTGTTTGATGGCTACAGCATCGAGCTCACCTAGGAGATGGTAAGCCCCGATCCCCACAACTACCACTATAGCCACCTGGGGCTGGCTTGGATGGACAGACATCTTCGGAACTGCACCCGGCACCAGGAAAATCATTGGCCAGAGAAGCAGGAGTTGGGTCGGTGGCAGAAGGAGCGGCCTTGTGTTCTCGGACCTTGAGCTGAGGTAGGCTGAGTCAACAGTGAGCCGTCATAGCCACCACCCAACCCCACCCTACCCCTGCGAGAAGTGTGGTTCCTTCGGCAAACAACACGACACTCGCAGAACCCGCCAATTGTTTCTGTTACCGCTTTAACCCGACTGACCACGGCTGAGCACGACCTTTGCAACACGGTGACGGTTCGATCCTTGGGCACGGCGGCGGTACGACCTTTGGATATGATGGCATGACTGCTGAGTATGATGCACCGGACCAGTATCTCTAAATAGTTATACCGGCGTGCTCAAGGGTCGTGCCTCTGGGCCCAAGGGTTTTACCGTCGTGTTATGAAGGTCTTATCGCCGTGCTCAAGGGTCGTGCCGTCGTGCTCAAGGGCTTATTACGTAAGCGACAGCAAAGTTTGTGTTAGTTGATAACTCGTGCCTCTGGCTTTTATATAAATCATTTGGGATAGTATTGATGTATAGATGATATATGATTTATACATAATTTTTACCCCCTAGCACTGTCATATCACTTACCCTACTATACTTATTCCATACACGAACAGTCAAGTTGTTTGTCCAGAGTTGTGAAGGTTTCGACGTGACCGTTGCCAAGCTATGGTTATTACTTGCAAAACACCCTTAAAGAACGGGGAGGAAGTTTAGTGACCGACTCGACAGGGATAAAGAAGGGGGAGGTGAAGTTGAGAATGACAGGCTAGGAAGGGAAGGGTGGAATCGTGAAAGAGAATGACTCACCAGGGTGAAGGGGGAAGGGGGTATAGAATTACCAGGAAAAGGGAAGGGGGGGGGGGATTGGAGACTGACTTCAGATGGGTGCAAGAGAGCAGTTGGTATTATTAAGTACGAACTCTGGGATCGGGGAGTCAAAACGAAGTGATGCAAGTGTGTGTGTGTAGGTCATATAGAAAGGGAGGAGTACTAGAACGGATGATTTTCACTTACACACACACACACACACACACACACACACACACACACACACACACACACATACGTTTCGACGATGCAGATGAAATAGCCTCGATCCACACGGTCATTGAGGGCACCAGGACAAAGATTTCTAAAGGGGTTCCGGTCATTAGCCAGAATGTGCCCTTGCGTAGCACTGTTATCCCCTCCCCCCCTAGATTATCGTCCGCATTTGTAAGAAATAATGGCCGGCATTTACATGGGCAGCGAATCACTCGCTATGCTTCCCAGTCACAGGAGAGCATTAACAGTATTCCTATTCGTAGCAGCGACTGTGTGGGTAGACATACCTGAAGCAGATGCTGGTCGGACTCCAACATTGGCAATTAGCGACGGCATGTACATCTGCAGCAGATTCATTTTGCTCCTTACATTCTCGTCATATCGATGTCCACTTTAACTTCTGCGACCCGTCGACGTCAGGATCCTCTTGGTTCAAATGCATTCCCGGAAAAAGAGGAGCATAGTCGAATTGCAACGTCACTCCAGTAGACTTTGATGGAAAGTTCCCTCGTTGCAGAAATCTTAAAAATCACTTTAAGTCTTGTCGCATGGCTGATTCACGGAGCTTAGACCCTTATGAATTCTCAATCGGATTTTATTAGGAGAGTAGACTGTTCGGTTCAGGGTATTCACCAGGTTAGGGGTGTAAAGAGACCTTTGAAAGACAGCCCCAACATCGTTTTGTGGAGTGCTAGGCATTGAACAGCGAGTGAATTACGGGGTATATCAGAGCCCATGATAAGCTATCCTGTTCTAAGCTGGCGGGCGGGTGAACGTCTGGCCGTGGTGGTAACCCAGCCTCTGTCGTACGGCTTCGCGAGGAGGTAGGGGACAACAACACCCCCCTCAACCCTCCGCCTCCCAAACTTCCCACGCGTCCACCCGCAAGATGAACCCTGCAGGAGAGTACACTCATTTTTTTTTCCCATCTTATTTTTTTTTTCCTTATACCGTCTGTGCGAAGTCTGAAAAGTGAGGGGTGGCGAGAGAGGGAAGACATAATGAAGATGCTACGGAAAAAGATTGATATTTTGATAAGGGATGAGAGATATAACGAAGATATGGAAGGAATAGATTTGATTTCTAAACAAGGGAAAGAAGAAATAAGGAAGGTACTACAGGATCATGTTTGACTTGAGGGACATCTCATTCGCGTGGGGGAGCAGTGAGAAGTCGTCGGAAGATGGGGTTGGGTGTACTGTATTGCATGTCGTCTCTAGATCAGCGTCGGCCTACGAGAGAAGTAGCGCAGAATCGTCTTCGTGAAGGCCATTATTGACAGGTTCTTTTGGAGCTCTCGAATTGAGGGATAGGGATTGTAGGAGCTAAGGTTTTCTTTATTTGAGAGAGAGAGAGAGAGAGAGAGAGAGAGAGAGAGAGAGAGAGAGAGAGAGAGAGAGAGAGAGAGAGAGAGAGGATGGTAAGTAGGCCCCCCCTCTCCCCCCTCTTCAGTATCCCCAGTGTTACGCACGGATCCTGATGGTCGTCCATTGAACTCTATGTTTTCTCTCCTCCCACATGAGGCCTGAGCACCAGCAGGGTGGGTGCTGGTGCCCTTGATCGTTATCTTCTTGTAATGACAGAAGATTCAACGCTGTCTCTTTAGAGGTTGCCTAAGGCCCTCAACTTGTTGTGAACATACAAGCAAGCATTGATATATGCCATGACACACACACACACACACACACACACACACACACACACACACACACACACACACACACACACACATTACCCTCCCTTTGTCTTCATTCCCCCCCCTCCCTCCTGTATCCCCCCCTTATGATGACTCGTATCATCCACGCATCGAGATCAAGGGTGTGACCTTGTTTTCCAACTGACCCACTTGGCCAAACTCCTCGCCAGGTTGCCTCCTGCTTTTAAGCCGTTCTGTCGAGAGTCGGGGAGATTGTGTCCTAACCCGTTTATCACCTCGAAGCTTTATAGTAGACATTTAACTTCGAGGAAAATGGGCGCTCTGGTCTCCACACTTTGCCCTGTGACTCCGCACTACGTCTTCCCTCATTCAGGGAACTGTTGTCGTGGTGGTTTTGTGTGTGTGTTCGTTTACTACCTGTTGATTCCCACAGTGGGTGTACCCAGGGGAGGGCAGTTCCGTGGCTCTGCTGTGCACCTGCAGTGTAGCCTATGGGAACCCTAATTGAAAATGACCCCCAGGATAATAGGAGCCCTCACAGGTGGAAAAAATACGGGCGATAGAAAAAAAAAAAAACAAGTTTGACGGGTTGCAGTAATTACCACATGATAGGGAGAAGACCCGGGGCTCCCCTTCCCCCTTCGCACCCTCCCTGCTTACCCCCTGCTGTGGGCAGGGAGGTGACCAGAGACCCCAACCCCCCCTTCTGTCTACCTCCCACTATGAGTTGGGAGGTGACCAGAGCCCTCATCTACCCTCCTCCCCCAGCCCACCTGCGGCGGGTAGAGAGGTTAACAGAGCATCCAACCCCATCTGCCCGCCCCACGCCGTGGGCAAGGAGGTAGCTAAAACCCACATCCCTTTATAACTTCTTCCCATCCCTAGAGGCAAGTAGATGACCAGAACCTCAAACCCACGCCATCCCCTTCTATCCCCTTCCCGTCCGTTGGTTGGGATAGACCGACTTCCCTTCACCGTCCTGGCTATGTGGGTTACTTCGAACCAGACGTCCGCGGTCTGGCCGCCGCTTGGCACATCCAACGCCAGTTTTATGCGAGCGTCACAGCAGCCGTTAACGTTCCTTTACGACCACAGGTCGCGGCACATGAGGACAACCTTGCCATACCTTTATAGCGTTAACTGGTGCGATCACGATGCACGAAACTCGTATCTGATGCCGTGGGTGCTCGTGTCGACGATCAAGAGGAAGGTTAGTGGAGAATGGTAAAGGTAGGAACACATTATGAAGGATAAATGACAGAAGACCTGATGTTGGAGGTCGTGGTTGTCTGCTGGAGGACAATGCTATAAACTAAATCTTAATCTATGTAAATGGAGACAGCATAGTGAAGGAGTACGCTCCACCCCACCCTTCACTCCTTTACGGGAAGGAGGGAAGAAGAAGGAGGAGAAAGGAAGGAAGGAGGAAGGGCAAGAGGCCAGGGGATGAGTGGGCATTGTAAACAAATATTGGCGGCGGAGGGTCAGGTAGGCTAATCCTGTTCAGCAGTTTGTTGTTGACTTAATGGGCGTGGCCCTGGGACCAGGGAGACTGGAGGAGGCAGGTGAAGAAGGAGAGCGGGAGCGTAGATGGAATGAAAGGAGAGGAGGAGAAAGAGAAAGAGGAGAGGAAGAGAAGGAGAACGAAAGAAAGGAGAGTAGAACAAGAACCAGAGGATAACAGACGATCCGTTCATTATGTCGGAGTCTGATTATAGTGCGGTTGGTCTGGGTTAGCGTATTTGGTATGTTATAATTTTCTTGTTCTCATGGGTGAAGGAGGGATTATAGTGGGCTGACGGAAGGGTGAGGGAGGGCTGAGGAAGGGACCAGAGTGGTATGAGGGAGGGAACAGGGAGGGTCCGTGTTGGGTTGTGCTGAGAACCAAGGTTGCTTGAGAGAGTGGATTGAGGAAGGAACTAAGGCTACCTTAGGGTGGGTTGAGGGAGGAAGCAGGGTGGGTTGAGGGTAGGAGGAGGATGGGTTGAGGAAGGTAGGAGGATAGGTAAAGAGAGTGTGTAGGGTAGGTTAAGAGAGGGAGGAAAGTGTGTTGAGACGTGCGGGTTGAGGTCTCTTGAGGCGTTCCAGGGGTTGGCAGCAGGGCTGCAGGTTGCCGCCATGCCTGGCTGACCACCAACACTGCAGCGTCGGATCTGGCGAACACCAGGAGCAGGAGGACGGGAGCGAGAGGAGGAAAGGAAGGAAGGAAAGCAGATCAGGAGGGCAAGAGCAGGAGGAGGAGGAGGAGGAATGGAACAAATTAAGGGCAAGAAGCTCAGTAGGAGAGGATGAAAACTGAAAACGAAAATATAGGACTGAAGAGAAAATCAAATTGCTCAGCAAACGAATCAGTAATGGTAGAGTAGTGAACCATTTGAATAATGGTGACAAGTCTATTAACTTCGTCTCCTCTAATAGATGTCTTGATATCTCGATCCCATATACGGCAGCTACTGCACAAAAAATAAATCGACAGTGGGCAGACAGGCTCACAGCTCTGGAGATATGACAGGGTACAACCCTAATTGTGGCGCACACTTCAGAATTCCTTAAAAAAGATGTTCTTGGCTGAATGTAGTAGCATTGAGTTGCCAGTAATGTCTTAAGACTGTTATTAAAGAAAGGAGGTAACAGACCTTTCTCGAGCAAGCAGACGAATGCAAATAGTCCTCAGTTGATCGATAATGATCTTCACCGCAGTGAAATGCATCCGGTAAAACCTGTGTATGGAGAAAGTTCAATAGACTACAGCATGATGTTAGTGGTAAACTAGTGTTATGTTGTGGATGGTACTTGGTGACGCTCAAGCCTGTTTGGAGATGACGAATTTTTAAGCGGGTAATGCTACTGATCCCTAGGATAAAATAGATTAAAAATTTACGCCGGTCAGAGTGTAGATTGAAGGATAGATACGAGATGATAAAGATAAGGGGAAGAACAGCAGAGTGTTTAGGCCTAAATGGGGAGGATAGAGTAACTGATACGATAAACGGGAAGGAGAGAGAGAGAGAGAGAGAGAGAGAGAGAGAGAGAGAGAGAGAGAGAGAGAGAGAGAGAGAGAGAGAGAATCATATATATATATATATATATATATATATATATATATATATATATATATATATATATATATATATATATATATCCATTTATTCATTTATTTGTTTATTAATTTTTTTTAATCTTTTGAGTACTTAACCTTGAAACTATCTTTGGCTTTCGTTGAGCGCTGGGAGAAAAGTCATCTTTAGATGAAATGGAGAATAGTACATATGTGTTCAACAACAGTTTTACATTTCCAGAGGGTAAAGTGACTTGCTGTAGGAGGGGGAGGAGGAGGAGGGATAACAGAACACGGCGTGTAATACATGGCAGCTGGTTGGTTACTGTTGCATTTAACAGACGCTGTGAAACGAAAGAAAAGTGTTTAGCAAAAGCGACCGAAATTAAGGTTGGTTTTGGTTCCCGAGCTGTCGGTTCCCATTGTGTCATTCCACGCCAGTGTGTCATTCTCTAACAAGGCTGACGGGCTCAAGCAGAGGATATTTTGATTGGGTGAGCCTCGATGGATCAGCCAATACCGTGAGGGCTTACATAGTAACCACGGGTTGTTTACAGTCTCGTGCAGCCAATAGATTTTTATGCACAGTCACCAATTGCCTGTGCAGGATTCTTGTGCCTGGAGATGACACAACTTAATTTTGTATTGATGTGCGAGGTTCCTCAACACTTCAGAGGACGTGGATGACGTGCATGACGGCCGGAGTCGATCATATCGAATCGGTTTGGGCATGACGGTACTGGACCGTGACCGCAACCTCACTACCGCCGGGTATGATGGCCTGGCCTTGGACTCGACTCTCAGAACGGTCAGGTCTGGTCAAAAGGCCTTCCCATCCTACCCAAGGGTCGCATGTTCGTGAATAAGGGTCGCATCATCATTGCTAAGAGGTTTAGAGGCCACCTCCCACGGCATCGAAGGGAACGATTGAATTCGTTATGTACAATCGAACCTGTGTCGGATTCTTTTTTTTTTACCTATTGTTTTATCGACTTAGATTTGCTTGAATTCCACTCGATTGAAAGTCAGGTTAGTGGGCATTACTGTGAGCAAGGCCTCTGCGGAATCCCTTCACAGACCTCGGTGTCATTGACTTTCAGCGTCATCCCTTGCAATTATCGACTTCGATCCTCTCTTCCCTACCTTTCGTGTCCAAAATTATAATTACTTTTCGCACATTTTCATTCGTTTATCCTATTTTCTCTCTCTCTCTCTCTCTCTCTCTCTCTCTCTCTCTCTCTCTCTCTCTCTCTCTCTCTCTCTCTCTCTCTCTCTCTCTCTCTCTCTCTCTCTCTCTCTGCCTCGCTTTTATCATATTCCCCTCCATCCCCTTTTCCCACACTCCTCTACCCTTCCTCCCTTCTCGACACACTCCTCCTTAAGCCTGTCTATCTATATCTTTTCGACAAGATTGCCAGCCAAGATAATTCCCATCAGGTAGGAAATTAAAATGCAAGAGCGTGAGAGGCAGTTGGGGGTAGTGATCCGGGAGATAGGGAGGTGAAGCACGGTAAGGGCTCGGCCCGGGGAGTGGATCATGTGTCGATGGAGGAGGCGACGACGCCGGGTTTGAGGACCCTCAGGACACGCCCGCTGTTTTGTTGCATCGCTCGGTACGGTAGTTCTTGGTGAACTGTGGCAGATGATGCGTAAATGTAAGAGACGCAGGATGTTCACGATAGACGAGACTTTGCATACTTGGCGTGGAACGTAACAGGTAATATAAGGTGATTAAGAGGGACAATCCAGAGTACAATGATTGAGGCTGACAGGAATGATGTTTTCGGTGTGGTATGATACGCGAATTCGTCGGTGAACGTTTTGAGTAGTTGAGCGTCTTACTTTTAAGGCAAATTTGCTTTTTCTTCAACAGGGTTGGTGACGTATGGAATGATTTACCAGTTAGAATAACTGATAGCAACACTAAGACAGAAACTTATTTTCATGTCCATGGCTGAATTTAACTGCGCCTCCGGAGACTTTATATATAAAGCTTCCAATTATTTCTCCCCTGCGTCTGACTCTTCTACGACCACAAATGCCTGGAAAAGACTTAGTGGTCAATTGTTTGCATTCTCTTGTATTCCTTTGTATCCAGCACAGAGGACTGGATTATACCCCTCGTAATATGTGTCTGGGAAATTCTTTGAACTGGGAAGCCTCTGGTTACGGGAAGATATTGATTGCTTAAGATAGGACTAGGATCAGCAGAGTTTGTTGGTGGCGGAGTACACTGAATGAAGATGATTTGTTTATGTGAAGTGCGAGGTTCGTTGCTTCAAGAAACGTTGCAGTACGTGATTGGTCAACTTTTTTAATTGAATAGCTAATTTGTTACTGTATTATGGTATACCGTGTGTAGTGAAATAATGAAAAGACATCCAGTTCCAATCTTGTGTATATTTCGATGTACAAAAGTATACATTTTGCCTGTTATTTACAAATATGTATTTATTTTTCTTTTCACTTGATTTTTACCATTTGTCATCATGAATATAATCCAGACTCTAACATCATAGTAATATTTATGAAGTAGTATGTCTGAAGTAGAGGAGTTCTGTGATGTCGTCAGGTAGGTCCGAGTTCGCGACTAACCAGAGTCTACCATCTTTAGAATCGTGAAGTCATGTCTATTTCATGTTAGGTATTCTACAAGGAAAGTTTGGCGTCATTTACTGGTTCTTCATGATGCTGTGTGTCGTAGCTCTCCGACACCTGTGGTGTTGTGGTGCAAGTGGCATATGACGCAAATGTGGAGAGACTGATGAGGTCGAAGGCTTATTGTGCAGTTCAGTCACAGAGATGGCGAGAGAGGCCATTGTTGTGCCGAAGGACGGTCGAGGTCATGGAGCAGTTGAAGCAACTAGGTTGGCCTCTCTCTCTCTCTCTCTCTCTCTCTCTCTCTCTCTCTCTCTCTCTCTCTCTCTCTCTCTCTCTCTCTCTCTCTCTCAGCATTTCCTCGACGCAACCACCACACTGCCTTCACACACACCCTCCCCTCCCACCAACACCTCGGACGACGCCGACGACCCCGGCCAACTCCTCTCCCCATTATGCATCCACGTAATGACGCATCTGCTTCTACAATAGACGCTTTTGTCACCATTGTTACTCCTGTTTGTTTCGTCTCCTACAGCTTGCGAGTGGTATGCTTCCTCCTCCTTTGTGGCAGCATGCACTTATTTTTTGTGAGTATTGTCTGGTGCTCGTACGATTCTTCATTACATCTCCAGTCGCCACTCTACAGGCTGGTGAATACGCACTAATCACGGACGAAGGAGCTTGGAAGGAAGTAGATAGGTAACGTCACGCAAGCAGGCTTGAAAATCTCGAGGCAAAGACGTTCTACGTCGTGAGCAAAGGAGAGGCAGCAACCATTTCTTGCGACCTTATACGGTCAGTAGGAAAGACCACTTGTTGCCTCCTCTTCGTAAGACCTGTTAAACTTCTTCCTGGTGAATTCCATAGTATTGGTGCTTTTTATGGTTTATCCTGGTGACTGAGCAGCGAGAGTAGGTGTGTATGAATAGTCTCATATCTTCATCTTCACATCTTTGAAGGGAATCAATCGACAATATGTAGAATATGAAAAGTATTTCATAAGTGTAATATGGTGTAGGGCTACCAGAAAGTATGTTAGTAAGAACAGTATTTTGCACCTATAGAGAGAATCATTCTTATAGGATCATATCCTCGATAGAATATTTGATCTGAGAGATTTGTTGGTTATTCGGGCTTCAAGCCTATCGACTGCTAGGGATGCAACGTCAAGTTATCACCTTCAGTTGAAAAGAATCTAAAACATCTTCTTCAGTCAAAACACTCTCTTCCTGCACATGTGGCCCATCTTCTGAAGGAAGTGAAGAGCTAATTCACCTCAGATTATGATGAAGTCCTCCATATCCCGTATGAAATCGAATCGATTTAATTCCATTACAGTGTTTGAAAGCCAAAATATTAATCATTTGCCTGAATTGTAATTGATATACGTTTGTGTTGATCACTAACATGGCACAATATTGATGATTTTCCTAACATTTTCTATCACTTATTTACCTTATGCCACGGGGAGTCTGAAGTTCGGCGGTAAGGGAGTGAATTAAAAGATTACGTGGCAATCTGTGATCATGATAACCGTCTCGACTAGGCTGCTATGTCTTCGAGAGAGAGAGTTCCAATTTTTTGTGGAGGGTTTTGTCCATATTGGGGCTTCCCGAGAACCGAGGTCCTTTATATACATACTCAAGGTTGTCGAGTGCCTGTAATGCCCTATCCATGGCAGATGGGATGGTAAATGAAGTGATTAGGATGACTAACCTTTCGGTTTGTTTAAAAAGAATAATACCCTGTTAAAGGTCGTTATTGGAGGCGAAAATTGGAGGCAAGCAAGACTTTTTTGCCAAACAAAAAAGAGAAAAACCAGCGAGTTTATTGTGCACTCCTACCCATCCCGTGGGCGGTGGCGCTAAAGAGGATACAGAGCGCACGGAAGGCCCAGCAACAAGGCCACGACGATTGGAAATACGACAAGTTACATGTTTCAAGTGAACTGTTTATATGCGTAGTATGCAGAGCTAAGGGTACTTCGTAAGTCATTTACACAGCTTTAGATCATTTAGACAACTACTGAAATGTGTGATACACCTGTCTGAAATATCCAAGACAACGCCTGAAGTATCCAACACTCTGGTGTTTAGGCTGGCGGCGGAGGGAAGGTTGCTGGGCTGCCGAGGGTCGGAGGGACCAGCCGCCGCTGCCCGGGCCGTACAGTGGCGCCCGCCACTCTCACGGTGCCCCAGGCAAGCTCTTCTCACGTCAGTAGCTATATCTTTTCAGCTCCTGTAGGATATGGAAGTTCCTCTAGATTACACATTTCACTAGTTGAATATCCTTTAGTGTTAGACATACAATTGGAAATATTCGGAAAGTGTGATATTTCAGTAGATCGGTGTATACATAATTTTTGATGTAACTGAATACATTTCGGATGCCTTTTATCAATCTGCACACACAGATTTTGAAAAAGAATAACAGATAAACGAATGAAAGTTATTAGAATCTTGAAAAAATGATGAAGTTGCTCTTTCTCACGGGTTTTAAGTAAGGAGTCCAGAGCGTGATGTGGCAAGGCGCTGCTGTGTGATTGGCAGACCGGGCGTCACCACCGGGACTGATGAGATCATTAAGAAGTGGCTCTCACAGGCTGTTCTCAGGAGTTGCTGGCGTTTCCTTCTATTATTTTTATCACTCCTTATCTCTGCCTGTATTTATCTAATTTAGTTTACCCCCTGTGAACATGTGTGACATATGCACGATTTTGGCGTTATAAGATTCGTTCTGTTCTTCAGCGCTATTGGTGGATGGCGGTTGGGATAGAAGCAGGAAGATCTGTATCTTTTAGGAATGTAGGCACGCACGCATGCAGTGATGTATGTGGGTATTAACAGGTGCGTGTAGGTCTTAACTCATACTTACTTATACATGTTTATGAGAGTCAAAGACTTGGTTCTCATGATTATGGACCTTTTTTTATATATATACTTTTAAAGTGTTGTGCTTCTGGTTTATGAAGATCATAGTGTTTTGTTCTTAGAGCGGTATATATATATATATATATATATATATATATATATATATATATATATATATATATATATATATATATATATATATTCGCCATGTACCGCGTTAGCGAGGTAGCGCTAACAACAGAGGACTGAGCCTAAGAGGGAACTACACATATTCTTTTTCTCATTTAGTTGTTGGTCCTTCCTGTCGTGTTTGGCCATGCGCTATGCTCACCCCAGGGCCCGAATTGTCGTTACACGTATGCTTCGATGCCTCGAGGCGGGAAAATATCATTGAAAATATTAGATTCTCTCCCCAGAAGAAATAATTATTTATATATTGTTTTTTATATATATTCTGCTGTTTGGCGCTTCGATTCTCTGGTAATGACAACTGGAGTTATATTTTGAGCAAATGTTTTCGCACCTTTTATACTGGAATAATGAAATACTGATAATTTAATCCGACTTTAAAATCAGAAACTGTAAAATTTCCTGGAATTGGTCAGGGAATGACAAGTCGCTTCGGAACATATTTCTCATTTTACATGTCTGATTTTTTTCCTCATGATACTTAAAAAAATAAGACAAAAATTCAGTGAGAAATTTAAAGAATTCTTAAGTGAATTTAGACATCAGATGACCCTTGTCTTCTGGAGAATACGTTGGCAATAAACGTCCTCCTTAAACCCCTGAGCATGACGGTACGACGCTTGAGCATGAAGATGCGGCCTTTGTACGCGTTGGTAGTGCGGTCCTTGAGCACGACGGAACGGGACGATCTTGTGAGCACGACGGTACGACACTTGAGCATGGACGGTAGACTTCTGACCAGGATGGCTTGCAAGGTGTTTGATTTTACCCTCAAGGGTGAGTTCAAAGGCCAGGCCATCTTGCTCAAAGGTTTGTACCGTTGTGCGAAAGTTGAGCAATATTAAGGTGAACTTAGCAATTCATTTCTAAGTGTCTCATGTTTTTTTTTTTTTTTTTAGCATCTCTTGGAGCAGATTGTCCTAGAAACGTTTATGGTATTTACGTAGACGGTATTTGTGATTCATTTTTAATCCAGTGTTGAGATTTGTTCCCTAGTATCATTTCAAGGTTGTTAAATTAGTTTAATGCTCACTTGTTCTTACATATACCGTCTTATAAGTATAATGAACTGCACACTCTTTTTTTTTTTTTTTTAACACTTGTTTCAGCCTGCGATCCAAATCGGTCGTGTTAGAATCTGAATGCCGTTTTATATGCATTGATTTGTGTCATTAATATGTCATTGATGAAACCCAGGCTGGGGTGAATTGTGTCCAGAAGAGTATACGAATGTATTGCCCTAGTATTTATGCCTCGTTTTTCTTGAGGATGAGTTTCGCATGGATCGCTGCTGGTCATTTCAATCTTTGATGAGCGGGTGACGTTTCTCACTCTTGTTGGCTATGCAACTCTCTATATATGGACTATGTTTGTTATAGGGATCTACGCCTAAGGCCCGTAACGCCCCCTTTCGCGGATCGTGTGGTTGGTGTAGTACTGCCATGTCACCAGCTTATAAAAGTCACCCCTTTCACCCCCACCGCTCACACTTAACATTCCGGCAAACCCTACCCCACATACATTCTAGCCTTCATACCCCGGGAGCACCTTTCTTCTGCGGAGCCCCTTCAGGCGCTCAGGAAGCCAGCCACGTCCACTGGGCGGGACCATAGGTCATATATTGTGATGCTGTGTATATTTCTATGAGGACCGAGGGCAGGGGTAGTTGAGCAGTAATGCGTCCAATGGCTTCATTCTGGTAGTTGCATCGTGGGCATGTCTTGAGACGCACTGAATCGGTGTCTGTAGTGCTTTAACAGGGATACTTGATGTCCAGATCGTAGACAAGCAAGTGTAACCCGTATGTACGTAGGGAGTGTAGTTGCACATGGGTGTATGACAGGCGGGGTGGTTCAAGACTGAGTTGGGAGCGACTTTATATATATATATATATATATATATATATATATATATATATATATATATATATATATATATATTTTTTTTTTTTTTTTTCATACTATTCGCCATTTCCCGCGATAGCGAGGTAGCGTTAAGAACAGAGGACTGGGCCTTTTTTGGAATATCCTCACCTGGCCCCCTCTGTTCCTTCTTTTGGAAAATTAAAAAAAAAAAAAAAAAGAGAGAGGGGAGGATTTCCAGCCCCCCGCTCCCTCCCCTTTTAGTCGCCTTCTACGACACGCAGGGAATACGTGGGATGTATTCTTAATCCCCTATCCCCAGGGATAATATATATATATATATATATATATATATATATATATATATATATATATATATATATATATATATATATATATGGACTGAACCAGGGCATATGAAGTGCCCAGGGTAAACCATGGAAAGATCTGTGGGTTTCGGTTGTGGATAGGAAGCTGTGGTTTCGGTGCATTACACATGACGGCTTGATAATGGATGTGAGCGGATGCGGCCTTTCTTGTCTGTTCCTGGCGCTACCTTACGAACAGCGATCAAGTATGATATTTATATATATATATATATATATATATATATATATATATATATATATATATATATATATATATATATATATATATATATATATATATATATCCCAGCTAACCTTTACGTGGTAATAATACATTACAAGATCCACATGTTCGAACATATCTTGAGAAAAAAATGTTTAGGAACATAACCCGAGTTTTTCAGCATTTTCCAATGTTATTTCTCCAAAAGTGACATGTCAGGTTCCGATTAAACTAGAAGAAAATAGAGGCTGTGAAAAGTTTCGAATCCAACGTCCAGGTGGAATTGTTTCGTGAGCATTTGTTGTGGTGCCTGGCCGGCAGAAGTAACGGCTAACTTGATGAGGTGAATTTTCTTCCAAAATTCTCAGCCGCTCAGTCTTATGTAAAAGGAAAAAAAAGAAATGTTTCTTAGTTTTACTTGGATCCAGATGTAAGCGCCGACTCTTCGGCCACCTGGTGATAACCGTTATGAAACTCTCTTGATACACACAATGGCGTTATAACTCTCCCCCCTCTTTTGTTTTCCCCAGTGAGTGTCAACTTAGGCATTATGGCTTGACACTTAACCGGCATTTGCTTAAGCTGAATAACGCGTGCCTAAATTTCCGGAGTAACTTTCCAGATACAATGTGGGTGATAACTTTCCAGTCAGTCAGGCAGGGATAACTAGGACTGAATGACTTCCTACTAAGAATTACGTCATTCCCTTAATCTATTCTCCGCTTACACAATAGTCAGTCCTGATAACATCACACGTCTACGAGTATTATCTTTAAATGTGATCATGTCGCTTACTTCCACACTAATGAATTATTCTCTTCATCCGGCTCTTAGCTAAACGCACTGACTTGCTTCTCACCTTGTAATAATACTTTAGAATTATAACTCTTGGCAGACATTTATAACTGGATATGCCTCTGGTTATATAATCTGATGACACTGTATTTACGTACGCTTGCGTTCAGATGTACCGTCGTGTTTACAATCGCATCTTGATTTTAAGATCTACACTTTCGTCTTCAAGTACCAGGTCTACAGTACCCAGCAATCAACACACACTCACAAAACACACTCGCGTTGCCACTAGCACACACTTGAATATCTCACCTCGACGGAGACACACTTCCTCACCATTCCTGACACACTTCAGCCACTCATCTGTCCAAAAGAAGCACCAGTTTGTACCACACAGTTTAGAGCGTACGTACAACGTCACCGCGCCCCGGACAGACCTCTTCAACACACTAGTCTCGCCCCTTCATGCAAACAAACACCCCACTCACTCAGACCCTCCTCAATACTAGCTTCTCACTCACATGCAGAAAAGATATCAATCACTTAGAACTTTTCAGATGACTCGATATCAGAACGCGTATTGTATCCCCCTCTAGAATTCCGAGCGAAAAAGCGCTCCATTTTCATACGAAAACAAATGATTGGTTTTCCTGAACACAGAGGAGAAATTTGGTTCCCTTCCTCCCACCATCCTCCCAATTGATTTCAGGGACGCGAGCTTGTGGGAGATCACCCCGCCTTGGGGCAGGGGGACCTAGTTGATTTCTAAGTTGGTAATTACGAGGCTAGGAAGGAGGTTGCCAGAGAGGGGAGGGTACAGTGTAAAGGTTGAAGATGGTTATGGGACATGTACAAGTATGTTGTAGTTTCTACTCAGGTGTATGGTGGTGTGAGGGGGTTTGCTCTAGTCAGCCCAGGCCGCCTGCCCGTCCTTCCTCCTCTCCAGTCACAGAACACAGTGATGCAGGGATGTGAGGGGGTTACGATCACCCGAGCAGTGCACAGTCTCCGGGCCACGAGTGTGCTCGGCTCCGGATATCATCATCGTTACAGGTGTTATCTGCAGCCAAACATGTTTACTTCTACCATGCTAAAAATACCAATAGCTCTTTTTTTGCGTGGTTAGATCATATATATTTTTTTTGATAATGAATTGATACGAAATATTATCAGTAGTAAAATAGAAAGATAGATTGATTAATGATATTTTATATACATATATATAATAGTCTCCAAATGAGACCATGCTTACCTTACTGTTGTTCACTCACCTCTTCGTCTCCAGAAAGTACAACAAACTGGAAATATGCCTGTCTGATATCTTGAGAGCGGAGGAACCAGTTCAGGGCAGCAAGCTCACACGGGTGATTCACAGTACAGGGTCGTTCATTCAACGCTGATGCCCCCAAACCACGCCGTAATAGACGCTTTTAAAAAAGTGTGCTACAGTTTTGTGAATGAATGCAGAGCATCCAGGAGTCTGTTGGTTTTTTTATGTGCTTTGGGGTGGACTCTTGAGATCTGGTCTGCTTAAAGAATTTTATGTGTGCAGGTACTCGAGTCCATCTCTCTCTCTCTCTCTCTCTCTCTCTCTCTCTCTCTCTCTCTCTCTCTCTCTCTCTCTCTCTCTCTCTCTCTCTCTCTCTTACTCTCACTGTTTCTCTGATTTTATGGAAACCTGATACAAGAAGATTTATCAACTGTTAAGTTAGATACGAAGTCGACGTATGGAGTGAAGGATGAGGTGGAGGGTGATTGATATCATTCTATCTCAGTTGGAGGAGAGCATTTTGTTGTGCTAAGGAGGGAAGTGGCTTGTCTTGTGCAGCATGTATCACGAAGTGGACAGTAGTGTATATATGAATATATATATATATATATATATATATATATATATATATATATATATATATATATATATATATATATATATATATATATTCTGCAAATGTCGCTTCTCTTAACCATTCCTCTTAGTCCGTCTTTATGTTGCTGTTCCCATCTTATGCTACAGGTATTATTTCGGCCACAGCGAGGTATCTGCTGCGTGTGACCTAAGCACTAAGGCTTGGTTAGACCCCATGGCACACGCCTGGCTGGTGTATTCCCTAGATTTTTATGTGGAGACCAGCCACACGAGGATTGATCACTATGAAACCTTTCGCTAAGCAGTGAATTGTGGGATTCTCTCCCTTCTTTCTACTTTCCTTCTTCATACAAGTTTTTTTTTTTTTACCTATACGAGTTAGGTCAACAAACACCTAAAAAAAAACTATAATTAAACCCATTCTTTTTCTTGGACATCTCTGTGGTCACGAGTAGGGCATGTTTTTGTCCCTTACATGTTGGTTGCTTTATATACATGCGCAAAGATATGTTTAGGCCTACAGGTAGACGTAGAGAGATGAAGAATCTGTTGGTGCACATCTTTTACCTAAATCGTAAACACGTTTGCAAAACTCATGAATGGCAGAAGATAGGTCAGAGGTCAGGAGGTATGAGGTCAGTATAGGCTGTTTAGTTCGACGACAAGTCTTATAGCTGGTATGAGACGGCCAAGTAGAAGACAGTACAGAGGTCAGGAGGTATGAGGTCAGTATAGGCTGTTTAGTTCGATGACAAGTCTTATAGCTGGTATGAGACGGCCAAGTAGAAGACAGTACAGAGGTCAGGAGGTATGAGGTCAGTATAGGCTGTTTAGTTCAACGACAAGTCTTATAGCTGGTATGAGACGGCCTTGTTACTTGCTTTCCGCTCAGGAGCTTCAAAATGGAACTGAAATTATCATGGTAATTCTTCAGGAATGTTGATGCTGTGCAGGCATCCTGTCTGTCAGGGTCTGGGTTTCAAGAATCGTGTAAAACTGAACTGTTGGTGGAAGAAAAAAAAAAGGCTTGACAAGTCTACCACACCTGGTAATCGATGTACAACGCATAAAACTTTAGTCATAGAGTTGGAGGCCTTTCGCCAGACACCCTGGTGGCTTTATACCACACACTTGTCCTAACACACACACACACACACACACACACACACACACACACACACACACACACACACACTGCTCAGTCCGTACATTTTCATGTCAACAGCTCTCCAATTATCTTGCAGCACCATCGTCATCTTCGAGTCTCATTTTCGTATTATCTGGTGGGAGAGAAAAGTTTACTTCTTGAAGAAGAAGTTACGTGGCTCGTGGTGGGTGGGTGTCCGGGAGGGAGGGAGGGTGTGACCACGAGGAACAAAGAACCAGCCGTCTCTGTTGACCAAGAGTAAATGACTTGTATACGACTGATTTTGGTGTTGCTGCTCCGCCATCGTTAAGATACCTGGCTGGACGAATCTTTTCACCTCTTTTTTCATTATATAACTGAATGTATATCACCAGATGTCTCAGAACTGCAGAGGTAGAAGTGCCTCATACACACACTCCTCGGTGTCCCTCAAGATATAGCACAGAGTGTTCAACATAGGAAGTGAACACTGTATGTTAGCACAGAGTGTTCACTACAGGTAGTGAACACTGTATGCTACGGCTGTGGACCTGATGCTCCGTCTTGAAATGGTCCAGTCCGTTTATGAGACCTTGTGTGATCATTAGGCCCGTTAAGGTGCATCTTCAATCACTCTCCTTTGTCGGATGTATTGTGCTCGCTTTATATCCTCTCTGCTGTCCTCGTTGTAATATGTGTCCTTCAACCCCACTATCACCGAAACGCCTTTTCTGTGTATATATGAATACCTGAAGTCTTTGATATAATATAATTCATATAGCGTGGGTACTCGGAGAATGGACGAGTCGTATTAAATGGATTCCGAAGGTCGCCCTTTGTCCTGAGCGTGAGCGGCTGGATGGAGCCTCCTCCACCTTGTTAGGGCCGGCGAAGGAGGTGGAGGGGTTGGTGGGTGTAAGGATGGTTAAGGGGAAGAGGTGAGGTCCTGGAGGACGGGGAGGGAGGAGAGGCAGCAGATCACCGCCTCCCAAGACTGTGTCATTACGGGAGATTTTTAGGGTCGCCCTGAGTGTCAGTAACACGGCAAAAATAACACCTTCTTGGTCCTCTATGGTTAGCCTGATGTTGCCCCGCTGCCGTGTCCCCAGGCGCATCCAGCCCTCTGGGGACTCTAATGGTTATCCCTACGTGAGAAATATATATATGACTTAACCCAGTGAACACGACGGCACGACCCTTCGGTATGATTGTTCCGGCCGTGTGACCCGACCCTTAAAAGGGGGGGGGGGGGTGGTTGACGACGATGGCTGGATGGAGCATCTCCTGCTCTCGTGGATGTGTCACTCCTTTCGTTAGTGGCAGATCGGTGCGATCAGATGTAAATTGTTGAGAGGAACCATCTTCGGTTTTGGTGATGTGGGTTAGAGTCATCGTATCTCTTCATGCACGTACTGGGAGCGGCGAGATGTATGGCAGATCCCACGGAGGACAACTCCCCCCAAATTAAGGAACCCGACGATTCCCACACCCATCCTAGACCTTAAACCTACAACCATAGACCCACATGCAGTAATTCTGGACACTTTCCATGTCTCTCCTGAACGATTGGGAATCTATCATTACCACTGATATACCCATAAATCTTTGTCTTCTTTTCTCTGTGTATACTTGGTAGTTAACCCCTTCCATATATGAGCTGTGGTTTGTCTTACCCTGTGATGTGTTGCTACGATGTTGTCGACACGAATATTCTGCTGGGAGTTTGGCTGAACATCGCAGCATTTTACACTTCCGTATCTCAACGCCCTCCAAAGATGACGCACACACGAGTTATAGTGATGATTATTTTCCCTTGCTTGTCTAATATCTGGGACTATATCGTAGGTCACTTGAGGTATTAGCTGAAAAGCTTCAGTCAAGTTATTGTAGGTCCAAGTTAGAAGGCTTTTACTGCAATGATTCTTTCACAAATCTCTATGTTAGGGAATTAAATTTTTTGTCCCATCATCTACCTTTTTCTTTCACTAGATATTGAGGTTAGTCGTCCAGAGTAGAAAATACGAAAAGAAAATAGTATTAATCACCAATGACAAGAGAAGTAAATGATAACAGTAAGGGGTTGATGATAAACGAGGGCGATCACTGGAGAGGAAACCCCGCAGACTCTGATGAATAATTCGCCGTCCCACATACGTCACTACTATTAATTACTCACTCACTGCTGAGGAATGCTCTGCGTCTTCCCGTTGTACTCTTCTTGAAACACCTGTGTGTCGATATGCTCACTACTGTAACCCCGTTACATCTATCCGTACGGTAACTTCTACCCTTTCGTGTAGGATTTTTTGAATATTCATGTTTTCATCCTTAGATCCTATAAAGTTTGTAACCTCCCCTCTCGAATGATGCCATGATAGGTAACAAACCAGCGACCTCATTGATGAAGTGTGTAGGAATCGTGTAGCTTAAAGGTAGCGGCTCTGTTCCTCTTGTACCCTAGGTTGTTAAGCGAAAGAAGGTCGCGTTCTTTCCCACAGTGCTGAGTTTGGAGTCCTGACCTCGCCGGGCTGAACGCGCATTGGGAAGGGGTTGGGGGTTGGGGGTCGGAGGTCCTGTTGCCGCCCAGACGTGCTGTGTGGGCCTTGCTTGCACTGGGTCCAACCTCGGGTTCCTGGTTCCTCTGAGTTGAGTTTTTGGGATCTGTTCCCGTCAAGGTGATCATGGGGAAGGGTGGTCTTGCTCTTGCTAAAGTGATCTGAGGTTGCAAGTCCCACTGAGAGTTAGTCAGGTACGTTTAGCTGGGGGTGATTACTTGATATACCTAGCTAGGAGGATCGATTGGTCCTTCTGAGTTGGTTCAGAGAGGTTGGTCGCTCTGATTATAGCTTGAAGGCTTGGTGGTCCCTCTGAGCGCAAGGTTTTCATTCCTCTGAGTTCGGTAAGCTCACCCCGCTGGGTCTCAGAAGTTCCGCTGATCTAGTAAGAATAGTCACACTAGACTATAGTTGCTGCCATGTTAATCAAAGCTGGTATTCGCAGTCACCTCGCTGGGCTCAGGTTGGGGACCCAGAGGAATTGGTGTCGCTGGGGGTAGGATTGTTAGCCCTGCTGAGGTATGAATGATGTGGTTTTGTTGTGGTATAGGTGATGATGGCCTCTCCTGAGTTGAAAGGGCATGGTGATGGTCGTCACACCGAGGTAGGGTGGTGGTGGTGGTGGTTGCAACACTGATCTAAAGGTGCTGTTTCCAGTGAGGTAAGGGTATTGATCCCATTGAGGTAGGGTTACTGCTGTTCCCACTGAAGTAGGGCTGTTGGTGCCACTGGTCTAGGGGTGCTGTTCCTACTGTGCTAAGTGGCACACAGACACACACATTCATTCACTGGTGTGTGTGTGGGTGTGTGTGTGTGTGTGTGTGTGGGTGGGTGGATACTAATTTTGTCTTACGTGTAGAGTTTTTCATTTAGTTGCTTCCTCTCTTAACCTTGTATACTTATGGTTCGTTTATGTATACTCACACGCATCCTATCTACATGGTAATTATCCATTTTTGTTGCACGAGAAAAGAGTTCTACATCCGTAGAGCCCTGTAGTTGTAGTGTTTGTGTATTTGTGGTTATGTAAGTAAATTTGTATACTTGTTTGTGCATTTGTTAATGGGGGGACGTGCGGGCGCCCGTCTCCTGCTTCCCACGCTGCCAGCCTAAGATGTACCCTCAAGTCACCCGTGGAGGGGAGGAGGGTGATCGGCCGTAATTGTCTTGGGGTCAGTCAGTCAGTCTTTGATATTTCACACAAATTATGTAATTGAGTCAAACCTCTTTTGTTAGGGGAGGAGGACGGGTCCTGCGACTCAGGGGAGAGTATATATTTACCGTCCGGGGAAGGACAGTCACTCAATACAGTTTTGCTTTCTTTAGGGTTACATACGCCATGTTCTATGGTCGGTATTCCCGTGGTTTAAAAGGAAGTGTGGCATTGTCCCTCCAGGAAGAAAAGTCTGTTATTCCAAGTTTTTTTTCGGCTGTGTCGTTTGGTGTACTTAAGGTCTACGCTGAGTAGCTTCCCAGAGGCCTTGGGAGGATATACATCATCATTTTTCTCATTCTTTTTCTCTACAGTCGCGTGTGCTGGATATTAACCAATGTCACCATAGCCTCGAACAGTCATTAAAGTAAATTTTCATAACTCTTGTATATTGTCGAGTCGTATGTACTCTTATGTTACGTATTCAAACTTAAGTGATGTGAATGATTACGTGTGTTCATCTGTGAGCAGACATCTTTGTTTATGTCCTGTTTGTCTTTTAATAGATCGATCCTCTTATTCATTCTCAGTCTCGCCGTTCACTTCACATCATCCGTTATCATCATTCCAGCAGTCCATTTTTTGACCGTATTTCCTACTGCCCTTGTTACTCCTTCCCCCCCCCCCTAGTTTCCTCCCCCTTCCATCTTCCTCCTCCCCCCCCTCCCCCCACTCCTCCGGTCTCTCCCCTTCCTCTCTACCATGTACTCAGCCAGGTCAACTTCCTGTTGCACTCGCCATCATCGCTCGTCGCAACCAAATCATCTTTTCCATTATCATTTCCGTAAGCAGTTCTGTGGAATTACTTGTATTAGGAGGCTTTCATCTGGACGTCCGTTGAGCCTCACTGGTGTAGACAAGCAGTGAAATGCAATTGGCGAGTCCTGCGCCGGGAGGGTGTCCAAATTGGTCCCCTCGGAAAACCGTCTCATTTCGAGGAGAGTGAAAAAGATGAGAGAGAGAGAGAGGATCCGTCCATTCCAAATCTTTTCATTTCCTTTCGTACCTCGGAGTAGACGCGATATGGGCGTGTATCATGCGGTGTTTTGTGATCTTAATTAAGGTTGTCATGTAGGCATATTCCACTATATTCAAGGATAATGTTGAACGCCGCGCGCTGGCAGATAGGTAGGTAGGTTAGGTTAGGTAGGCAGGCAGGCAGGCAGGCAGGAAGTGTGGCGGTGACCGCGTCTCGAGCTGTGGCCTCACTACCCCCAACACCCCATCCCCGCCACAGACTACTCGACATAAAACATTGGGGACGGCATAGCCAGCTCCTCCGCGTGGCGTTAGGGAACGATTCCCCTATTTGCCATGATTGCATATTTACGACAGACTTAGAACATAAAGTTATGTAGTGTTGCATGCCACTCTCTCGGCTGTGAACGTGGTTTGAAGTGGGAACCGCGCCGTCATACCCCCGGGCCCAGTCACCCGCGGAGTCATTCATAAAAAACCCGGCTCGGCCCCGCAGCGAGCATAAGCCAGCTTACATACAATACGCACACTTATTTGCATCAGGTTGTCACGTGACCTGTTACGTCATTCCCCCAGCTTAATGCCGGCAATAACATCCCCCACTCTGGGCACAGGTTATAGCCTCCAAACCAGCGCCTTAGTTAAGCGTAAGGGGCTCATGCTTGGTGCTGGCCGGCACTGCAGTGTCTTGTGCCCTCTTCCTCGAGGCTGCCAGCACTAGTGAGCTGGGGAGGGGGGGGGGGACACTGGGAAGACTCTGGTCCTAAGTCTAGCGTCACTGCAGGTTTTCCCACACCAGGCGACCGTTCCTGGGGCTAGTGACCTCCTCAGCTGCGGTTGCCTGACTGGCTTACCAAACACGTACTCTCGTAGCGAAATGAAATTGCCGGGTATCTTCCGATTTTTCTTAACTACCAACAGGGTTGGGGGGAAGGGTAGTCTCCTATAACAGAGCTCGTTTATTTCAGACTCATTTCAGACCGTAATTCAGTGACTGTATAGGTCGTTAAAATGTATGGTTAACTGTGAATGACCGAGGCGGTTGGAAGGCTTTCATCCTACATGATGCAGGTTAACACAAAAATTTTTTGCCATTTATACCAAAAAAAGGAAATAAATAAAAACTCAGTATTGAAAAAATATGACTTGCTTTATTCCCTTCTGAGGACAATGTTTATATATACATCAAATTTACATCATATGTACAACTTTTTAAATACTCTCAAATCGTACAATGTACACTTAGTAAAAACCTGGACACAATGTACAAAACACAGTACATTCGAGACATATTCTCCTCGTGACTAAAGTGTTGTTGGACTGTACAAAACACTTACAGAAAAGCCAGTACAACAGTAGTAGTAGTAGTAGTAGTAGTAGTAGTACAAACAACAAACATCTCTTTACGTACTGACATCTTCTAATGCTACACAATGGTATCTGGTGAGGCTCCTACTTTACACTTACATCAAGACAAATTTTTTTTTTCAATTAAATGCATATTGGTCACCAGCACGGCCAACTAGGAAGAAACAAACTTTTTTTTTTATATATATATATTCGTAAAGAAAAAAAAAAAGGTACATAAATTTGCAGCTTAACAAAAAACGCAATTTTTTTAAGGATCAAAACTGAACCTAGGAACACTTCTTCACATAGGAGAAAATGAAATAAATGTGTATATGAAGGAGAGATGAAAACAATATGACTGGTGGGGTGAGGGGGGGAGAAGATATAGTGGGTGACAACACTTGACTAAGGGTTGGGCGCACAGCCGAAGATGAACCTCTCTCTCTCTTTTGGGGGCGCCAGGAACGTGTTGTTGTTCGTGAGGACAAAAGATCAATTCTTTTTTTTTTTTTACAAAGTTTTTTTCTTTTCTCCCCAAAAAATAACACTTGGTTTAACCAGACGATTATTATTACCGCCCCCCCCCCCCCCCTCACAGAACGACATTAAACCATCGAATGTCTACAATTCCGTACGTGCACGAGATGAGCTCAAGCTATCGCGTGTATTGGTTTGGCCACTCGTAACAAAATATTGCTACGAAGTGAGCTGTACAAATGTATATATATATATATATATATATATATATATATATATATATATATATATATATATTAGGGTTCATGACATGCTCGTACGGTGACCTACGGAATATATAATCGTGGTTAAAGAAAGTAGGGCAGGGAGTCTATAGTTTTGAGCGAACACTTATATAGGTGGGGGAGAGAGAGAGAGAGAGAGAGAGGGAGAAATTTGTCTCCCACATATAAAACACTGACGTTATTACAAAAACTTTAAAACTCCCTCCCATTTTATAGCTTCACAATTCCCTAATGCCCAGGTCAAGTCCGGATGATCTTGGGGGGCAGTTTCCTTCGATAGCAAGCGTCAAGAAATTTACAAATTATATACTTCTGATCAACTGAGACGTCACCATTTTTTTGAAAAAATATAAACCAACAACTGATAACACAAACTGGGCTTACGTTTTCTACTAACAATGTACTGCTAACGAAGAAACTGTCCCGTTCCGGAGAACATGGGAGGCAGGAGAATGCCGAGGGGTGGGTGTTCAAGCAGCAACACAACATTCTTGAGATCGAGCAGTAAGACATGCCACGGAGACCTCCACATCTCTCACATCACGACAACCTTAGCCATCTCCGTGACTTGCGCCTGTAGTTATTCCCAGCACAGTTCAATTCAGATTTCACAGCAGCCGCGCCATCACATCGCCGAACAAATGGAGAGAAAAAAAAATATTCCACACTCTTCTCTTTCTGCACTGTGTGTCGTATATCACTGTGTAAATCTCCGGCAACCAACGAGAGGGGGAGGGGGAGGAAAAAAAATAAGGTTCACCTTTCTCAAGTCAGTCAGGAGGAGCGGGGACAGATGCAGACATCCACCCGTGTCCACTTTTGACACGTGTGTGGGGGGGAGGGATTGTTCTCGAAATTAAACTGTTGACACCAGAGGTCACCACTTGGGCAGAGTTGCAGTGGCCAAACAACGCCTGACCCCACGCTTAGATCAGGCACCACGTGGCACTAGTGCCAGCTGGCTGCGTCACCCGCCACTGTGCTTGTTCTACCATCTGTTCATCACGCACACACTGTTCACATGGAAGGCACTACAAATAACACGACTTTGTACCACATACCACAACTTACAGCGTATAAAAAAAAAATCATTTATTTTAACAATAAATAAATAACACATTTGCAGGAAAATCTAAATTAAAACATCTTTGGATGCGTTCAGGACTAAGGAAGTGAAGGCATCACTTCTCCAGCGAGATGGGGGGAAAAACGTTCAGATGTAAGAAAAAGACAAGAAACTTATTTTTTTTCCTTAAACAGTCGAAGGCGAAAAAAAATAATACTATCAATTGTAATATATATAAGTCTTTTTGGCGTCACTAGCACAATTTTCATTTATTTAAAAAACGTTCCTCTAGGACACCTTGGCACTACTAGACTTCGGTGGCAATGTAGTTTTCGTCATCGTAATGTTCCTCTATGACGAAGATGCTGGAGGGCGTGGTGCAGGTGGAAGGAGTACACGTTGAGGTTAACGTGTTGGTGGAGGTGTGCATGTCACAGCTCCCTCCTCCACTCCCACTGACGCCGCTTAGCTTCACGTACACATCACTGCAAGTGCAAAAGAGAGTTACGATTAGTAATCAGTCCCAAAATACATACAATAATTTCGTTAGCAGGAAAGAGATGCAGATCAGAGCCCAGAAAACCTTTCATGATACTGATTCATTACTATGATGTAGACCCCAGTTAAAATCCCACAGAAGAAAACTACAGTTGTTATAGAAGACGACACTCACCTGTGACTATGAGTGCGGGGCAGATGTGGATCAGGTAACACCTTGCAAGGTGCGTTGAACTCTGATGTCGGCGTCCCGCGGCATGTGAGTGCGTCCAAATCCTTCTCCAATCGATCTGCGAGGGATAGCCTGGACACATCGGTGTTGAGCGTCTTGGTACTCCTGGTGGGGACGATACTGTAGGTGTTCTCGACAGCTTTCTTGTACTCGGGTTCCTGTTGCTGATGATTTGGGTGTTGTGGCCCTTGGTGGCCCTGGGGCTGTGTGTTCAGGGGCTTGGCAGGGTAGTCCAAGGAATTGAAGATCATGTGATCCTCAAGACATTTGTTGTTGACAACGTTGACAGCGTTGTGGACCATGTTCTGTTCATTCTGACGTCGAGCTTCTCATCCTGGCGTGCGCGGTCGCGACTACGCTTGCGTTTCATACACACGATAGCCAGCACAGATACCACCACTAGCACTGGCACGGCAGCACTGAAAACCACAATCAGCACGACCTGGGCTGGAGACATGGGTTCCGACACTCTGTCTGTGTGTGGCGAAGTCTTGGAAATGATGACGGAACAGCGCGGGCCACGCACCCCTTGCGGACAGGAGCACCTATAACCCATGGCAAGTTCCAGTGCCTCAGTACACCGGCCGCCGTTTTCACAGGGCGAAGAGGCACAGGGAGATGGTGGAACTGGCACTTTATCAGTACAGTGACGGCCGCCCCATCCTGGTTTGCACTGACAACGAAAATCGTTGACGGAATCGACGCAAGTCCCACCGTTGGCACAGGGCTGGGTGCTGCAGTCATCCACGTTTGTCTGACAGAGCTTCCCCAAGAAGCCTGGGACACAGCGACACTTGTAAGAGTCGACGCCGTCAATGCAGGTGCCTCCATTGAGACATGGACGATGTGCGCAGTCGTCTATGTCAGTCTCGCAGCGTTGGCCAGTGTAACCTACGGGACATACGCACTGGAACCCATCGTGTTCGTCCACACATGACCCACCGTTGAGACACGGGTCAGACTCACATTCGTTCACAGGCCGCTCACAGTTGGTCCCCTCATAACCTGCATGACACTCGCACCGATAGCCCGTGGCTGTGTCAATACAGGAGGCACCGTTCACACATGGTCGGTCGATGCATGACTGGCCGGATATCTCACAGTACTGGCCGGTGTAGCCAGAAGGGCACTGGCACACGAAGTTGTCATCCCCGGTATCGAGGCAAGTGCCACCATTACGACACGGCGTAGTGGCACAAGTGTCGTTGATGATCTCGCAGTTGGTGCCAGAGAAGCCCGGTGGACACTGGCACGAGTAAGAACCGGGAGCAGTGTTGAAGCATGTGGCTCCGTTCTTACAGGGTCGATGGTTGGTGCAGTAGTTGAGATCTTGGTTACAGAAGAGGCCGCCCCAGCCCTCGTCACAGGCGCACTGCCATGGCTTCTCGCAGGAGCCGTGGAGACAGCCAGGGTATTTCTCACACTGGTCGCAGTTAGGGCCCTTCCATCCGTTATGACACCTGTAAAAACAAAAATGAGAGCATGGTTAGCCTAGCACCGAAGTTTTAGAACGGCAGCTGGTGCCAGAGTGCCTAGTTTGCCCCACCCCCCTCCCCTACAGCGCCAGTAATGGTTACCAGGTGCAGGGTCACTAACCCCTACTCAATACTAACCCCGTCACCCGTCACAAGCTCTTATACAACGGTACATCTCATCAAGTGAACATTTTCTTGCAAGTTGTGGGTGGTTATGAGTATCCTTCGGGCAATATTGTACGAGGCTTGCAAGGGCTTCTTCCCAGGGAGTCCCCATCCGCGGTGCCCAACACTGAGGAAGTGACACCTGAGCCGCGCCTCCCCTTACACACCCTACCACACACGCTACCACAATGCCAAAAACCTTCGTCCAAGCACTACACGTTCCATACGGCCTCAAATGATAACCACAGAGAACAGGCCCTAACGCCCCAGGCTTCCCATAATCAAGTGGACAACCCTATCACTTTTCCCCTTAGATGACCTTAACCTAATGAGAAGTAGTGGTAATGGGATACAGTGGTGGAAGAGGAAGGGAGGCGGGGGATCTCAAGTCAAACAACAATAAAACACCAGGTTCTCCCCTCCTCTCAGGTGTAACACAACACCCCCCACCCCCTTAACTTCTCTTACTCAGCAATGCCTTTTGAACGATGAGATCAATAACCTTAATAATACTTGTCATATGATAATAGCAACTTCATTAATCTTAATGCACTTGCAAAAGTAATCAATTCTGTTATGCACTTACAACAGTATAATTAGTTTGTTTTAATATATTCAATTTACCAAGTATGCATCTTTACCGATGACAATATCAGTGAACCTATCATGCTACAACTCCCACTACAATTGATAACGCAAGATAACATGAAGGTACATTCAACAACAAGCAGCAGGTTCTGGCTAGCCCCACTAACATGAATAACAGAAAGGCAATGCAGGGTATCACTACTTACTTGCATTCGTTGGGTTGTTCACAGTGACCCGTGGTAGGATGGCACCCAGCTCTGCAGATTGCTGTAACAAAGAAAAGACCAAAGTTAAAATGATGTATTAAATTGAAAATAACCTAATTTTTTCCACCAAAGCAATGGACTTTTAACTGGTCCTAATAATCAAAAAGCCCTAATGACTACGGGAGGTCATCAAAGTAACTGGTTAACTATATGTAAGAACGCTATCTGTAGTGCATCAAAAAGCGACATCTGTCCTCTCTTCACACACACCACTGTTAGTCCGCTGGTGGGATCCCTGCCTCCGCGCCCGCCTTACACCACACCAAACCACAACACTCACACTGCCTCCCTCACCCATCACCTGCTCTTTACTTTCCACACAGAAAATCTACTATTCACGTTGCTTATACTATTTCACATTTCGCATCAACTTCAATTTCTTTTGGATCAGAATGGGAGAACACGAAAGTGAATGGAACTCAACGAGAGTTACTGAAAAGTCGCGTCTGTGGGCAGCAGCTGCTTACTTGTGACGTCATGCTGCCCCAGGCCATCTGGTGGCGGCGCCTATAAGCTCTGACGACAACTACCGCGTGTTGCTCGCGGCCTCGCACGCGCGTATGACAAACACACTATGCACACATGATCTAATCTACACTAAAAAAAACTACTTCAGATTTCCACAGCTGGTGACAAGCGCTACATAACCTATAACCACATGAATTATATACATTACAGGACCCCTTAGCGTGGGAAACAATACTTACGTGTAATACAGTAGTCTTCAATGCCCTGCCAACCCTCAAGGCACACTAGGTAGCCGGTGGCGTTACACACATAGTGTCCAAAGGAGTCGTTGCGAGGTTTACACCACTTGCGGCAGCCCTCGCCGTAATAGTGTTCCTGGCAGATGACACGGTACTCGTAGCTGAGGGAGGCGTGGGCTGTGCTGTGGTTATCGTCCGTCCACTCTTCACCCAAATCTAGCCATCGCTGGGTCATCAGACGGGTGATGAGCGCGGGACCTGTAACACAGCACAGAAACAAAACTTGAATACCCATTTTTTTTAAAAAAAGGTTCTCAAAATTGCAAACATCGACAGCACTGAATGTTTTGCCCACTCCATCATCATTTAGTATTCAGATGGCGACATGCTAAGTCAGTTACTGCATAATCACTAAAAAACTACACGCTCTTCCCATCATGGACAAACTAAATGCAAGGAGAGTTCATGAGTCGAGTCTGGGAGAGAGAAGAAAGGGTTGGAGTCGGGGAGGAGTGAGGTGTGCATGGTGCTGCCCGCATGACTGGGAGTGCATGGGAGCGTGGGAAAGTGTCTGCCGGGGTCTCCGGGCGGGGCTGGAGTGATGCCCTGCATACACAATGCCACCGCCTCCGTCAGGTAAAGCTACATCCGTTAACTGTTCTCTACCACTGTGTCTTCATTATTATAAAACAGAGGGCTAATGTATGAGTGAATGGTGCCTTACAAGGTTCACTTACGTTATGTATGTCTCAAACTTCTTACTTCTTAAAAGAAATAGAAAATAAATCATCGTATAGTGGCAACAGCCGGGAAAGGGGGGAGGGAGGTGAAGAGGAGAAGGGGGTTACCAGCTGGCTCGCAGCCCCTCCTCCTCCCACTGCCTGCCTGCCCGGAGCACGCTTGCAATTGCCACGTTCGAACTGTTACTCATCGTCACTACCCACCACACAGCACCTACACTCATGGGAACTTGCAGACTCATTATAAATGGAGTTTATAATCCTAATGTTAAAAGGCTGATACGCATAAAGCATGTTATCAACTGCAAACGTTGGCTGAAGTCGATATACCCTTAATTAGATGAGAACAAAAAAGTTTCTTAAAAACTTCCTGCCCTAAAGTCAGGTCATTTTCCTTTCGTGTGTAAGGCCCATTCCGGCCTGCCTGCGCTCCTTTCACCATAAATTGGTGGGTTTACTCGGCTTCTTAGCACAGGAAATGAATTTCTCAAACTCTGTCGGCTACAGCCAGCGCTGGGAGAAGTTGAAAATGTCATTACGGTGAAGGTAAAATGAGAAAACGATAACTTAGAACGTTAAAGAAGTGTGAAATGGGAAAGAGAGAAAGGATGGAAGAGGTCGATGTTGAAAGAGAAAGTAGGGAGTAAAGATGTGAAGATGGGAGAAATGAAAAAGATAAAGATGATGGATAAGGATGGAATGAGAAGCTAAAGTCGGTGGTTCATGGTAGAGATACGTTACAGTAAGAGACTGTATGAAGGGTGAAGAGAGAGGTTACAGGAGGCAGACGGTGGATAAAATATATAACAGGAGAAGAGTCAAGAGGGTCCTTATAGCAGGGTATAGATTAAAGAAAAACCACGAGCCACTTTGGCAATAATTTACGAGCCAGTGCAACCACGAAATAATGATGAAACGTGCCAGCCACACTGCCGATCCATGTGCATATGATCAAACAAAACTAAGGAAACTGTAAATAAAAAGGATGTGGACAAAAACTGGAACCACCTTCCTTGGGACGAAGTCGCCAGAACTACCTAACGCCTACCCCCACCAGACCCGTTAATGTGAAGTCTTCGTGTACGACCCTCAGCTAAGGAACTGTTAAGGCAGGACGTAACAGAAACTATCCACAACTGTTCAAGGCCCTGTCCAATATATGCTAACACCCTCTCATGGACATTGAGAAGAAGGTGGGGAGCTCCACAGCGGAGAGAGCTGGTTTGGGTGGACTTAGTGAGTGAGGTGAGAGAGGCGAGTGTGAGCGAGGTGTGGGTTAGAGCCCTCCTACCATGGGAAACTTGCGAACACAGCGTCCGGGAGTCGCCAGCCACCAGTTGTGCGAGGGCGAATGAACTGAGCAACCCTGACTTTTTTTTTCACAAGAGTTGATTAGCACTAATATGTCACTTATGAAAAGAACATTGTATTAGAGTGCTGGAACAGACAAGTCAATATTCATCATAATGTGCTCGTAGTTAGATGCCAAACTATGCACATGCGAACTGTACCCCAAGTGGAACATGGAGGGAAATAATTCGTGGCTCGAAGGTGCACTGGGGTGAATCGAAGCGCCAGAGTTAGAGAGCCGAGGTGAGGAGGTAGGAGGGAGGGAGGGAGAGAGACGTGCGTGTGCTGGTGAGCTGCTCTAATGAAGGACGGCTGTCTTCTTGTTCCTACCACGGTTGGCTACTGGACCCACACTTCCTCTGTTTCCCTAAATGTTCTTAGCTGTCCATATGTTACTACTGACCATCCATGCCTGGGTCCATCGTATAAAACTTGTCATCCTAAATAGCATGTTCTCAACAACAAACGTATTTTACCATTAGCTCATGCTAAACGCTTTCATTTTTCCTTAATCGTATCAGAAACGCATTTTGGATTCACGAGTGAGCTAGCAGGTCAAACAAAATGTTGTATAGTTGAGGTAGGTGGCGGCTTATGGCAACTGTGTGGTGTTCCTAGGGGCGGGTATCCTACAGCGCCTGGGGTCCCGAGCGCGTCCCGTGCAGCCCAGGGCGACCGCTAATATCCTGCCAGTCCCCACCCGGTTAATAGCTCTCAGTAAGCCCCTCTTGATATTTAATTTTAGTCCCTGCTGCTCATTCTTCTGATATATGTTCAAAGCCCAACAAAAATGTTAAAAATAATAATTACAAAAATCTTATCTTCCTCCAAATATATATTTATGTGTTCAGATTGTGGCCAATAACGACATGTATACAATTTACCTCGTGACAAGGATACAGCAGGGTGGCAGGCTGGTGTTTAGCCACGGTGGCCGCGCGCACTTCATGCTACAAACGTTGGAACCCTAACTTCCACTGTAGTGTATGCCGGACAAAATACTGATATGTCTAACACACTGAAGTACGTAGATCTTCAGTTTGGTAACACTTAAACTTGGGAAAACACTGCAACGCGCAGCGGTGAATTTTGAAACACCTACGAGTCAAAAGGAACCGGATACTGTGTTCCTCCCATGCGCTACCCTCCCTCCCTCCCTCTCCTGTCTCCCCTTCGTTTCTTCCCTCCCTCCCTCTTCACTCCATCTGTTCTGTATTTTTATTGCCCATTGTTATGTTCACATCTGCTTCGTGACTGCATTCTGATCATTTGCTCAAAAGTTTGCAGATTCTATAGTTTGGGGTTTATCTGACTACCATCCTTAAAAAAAAATGCACATGTACACTACGATTATAATTAAAGTAATGCAACAACTAACAAAATACAGTTGAAAACGAAGTACAGCCCTGGACGTTTTAAATAAATGAAATCGTAAAATATCTTGTCTGCTTTCAAAAAATTACTGGATTTTGGGCTTCTCATTATATAAAAAAATTCGTATCTATGATATACTAACCGACTCTTGGAACCGTGGAAACTTATAAGACAGCGTGTTGGGTGGGATGCAAACTAAAACTTAAGACCTAGGGCAAGGTTCTCAACGTGATTATAAAAGATGCTTGTGTACACATTGAACATCCCTAATCTTGCGATTATGGGTTTTCATAATTTCTACAGCAGAGATGTTTACCTTTAGTGTAACTTGACTAAACACATTACCATACCTTGGAAAACGTATAGGAAGTAAACTGATAATTACAAAACATGTGCTAACTCACAGTAAACTTTTCTCGTGCTAAATGACACCAGAATAAAAACATCCAAAGTTAACAAGCTACTGGTAATAATAGAAGTACTTAAAGAGCATATACAACCCCATTTTTATGTGAGGTAACTGGTCGTAGTTGACATAACCCAAGTTGTTAAACGGGGTAGGCTACCTGACGAGCACTGGTTTTCATTTTCATCATTGAGAAGTACTATAGATTTTTATTAAGTAACACACGCGAACACAACCTATTTTACTCATATGCAATATTGATCATACATTAACCTATCAGTTCAGATTGAGAATACCATAACGTTCAGTATGTACGAATCTTCGAAAGAATGTACGTAACGAATCACTTGCTTTGGCACACACTACACCATCTAGACGAGAAAATGCCAGACTACGTTGTCACTGAAAACATGCAAATGAAACACCCACCTGAAATGGCCAATTCCCCCTAATCCCAAATTATTCTCTTTTAAACGGAATATAAAACATTTCATCCAAACTCTTCCTTTGCATTTGTTTTCGCTGCAAGTAAACTGTCAGGCTAGTACAGAGATTCGCCAAAAATGCAAACTTAAGTTCTTGCTGTTCAAATCACGGTAAAAACAATTACAGGTTACTTATGTACTCTGAGGCTGGTAAAACAGCTTTCTCCAGAACACAGCAGTTAAAAAGTTATCAGATGGTTCAAACACGATTGGAAGTAAACGTAACTGATAAGCTATCATAAAGATTTCAATAGGAATAATATATGATAGACTACTACATAAAGTTTGTCCATAAACTCTGTTTTTATCATATCCTGGCATCGCAACAGAACTAAAGATAATGCAACAAATAAGGAATTCAACTTACCAGCATATGAAGCTGTGCCGTTGGGTTCTTCATGCCATGCTTCAATGATGAGAGAAAATGTTCCCTGTTAAAGAAAAATTTCACTTTTAGCTTTCCTCCTAGTATACCTCTACTAGGGAATATATTTCACGTCATTTTTGTCACAGATATCAGCATGAATTTCCAAGTGCGATTAGCGTGTGGAATATTTTTCATCACGAATCCCAAAGCGCTTCGATATAATGAATTGTGGAAATACTTTTCCAAATATGAGCTACGCTTTCCAAGGGGCCAGCCTAATACAGGTCCATGGCCATTTTACTAGTTTAATACTGGTAAATGACAAGATCCAGTCATTTATGGTTTTACAACCTCTCAACACTGCTCGGCACCATTTTCGAGACCGAACCACAGATGCCATAAACACATCATATTTTTCTTTAGAGATTACTCGCCACTGTATCACAGTACAATATTATATCACTTAATATCACACTTAGGCCACTGAACACTTACATCGCTCTTGGGTATTTTTTCTTTTAATTACAATGATGCTTTCTCGATTAATAATTGCACACTTCATAAAACTTCACTATACTGTAACATTATATCTAGACCTGGGCTAATAGGATAATCGCGGCAAATACAGTGTACTACAGTTTCTATACACTGATTTGATCATATATGATCTCTAATACCACTTCTCACCGTTAAAGTTGTTGGTCCCTATATTTTCACACTTAGTAAACACTAGATGAAACTTTATCAATGCAGTCTTTTCTAAAATTTTCACTTAGAACAAGTAATTCCACACCAGACTGCAGACCGTGGGAACTGAGGCTCCAGGTTAGCTTTTACAGCACACACGTTACGATTAAAAGGATTCTTGTTCAGGCACTCGATAAAAACTTGCCCGACCACTCCTGATGCTGGACCGGGCTCTCTGGTTAATTCTCTCTTGCACATACTCGGCGTCTCGCATCTTCGCGTTGGTCCCAGAAAAAAAACATACTTTTGTCACTAATATATATATATATATATATATATATATATATATATATATATATATATATATATATATATATTGCACTTCCAAGGTGCATCTGATCTTACTTCTGGGACCAGAAATCTTTATCAGTTCACTATATACACTCGAGAGTAAACTTTTCTCTAACATCACTTAAGCACTGAGATTATCAACAAACCACAGTTTCTGAAAGTACATACACTAGATCACTTCACGTAGCTTCGTATGTTGTTTCCACACTTTCCGCTTTACTAATCAAAGCACTTTGGGATCTGTGATTTCACTTATATTCCAATTCGCACACTTTTTAAACACTACACTTCTTTCTTACCTGCCACGAAGCCAACTGAAACCGCACAGGATTCACAAATCCAGCCAAGTCAGCTTTTGTGAAATCCACTTCATTCTCCCCCAAGATAGGCGTCTCTGCCTCTCCAAAAGTACAAGGGGATTTTGGGTCGATATCCAACTGATACACTTTAAGACACACGCGGAACTTGGTTCTGCAAGTACCACTGCACTGTCCCTGCGAATTCCTGAAGCCACTACAGCAATGTCCCTCGGTATCCCGTCCATATTGGTTTACGAACTTTTTTAGTCTCAGTTCAAAAACTGCGTTGGCACTGGTCTGTGGAAGAAGTGACATTTCATTATTAATTACTGTTAACGTGAAATAGCATGGAATAATATTATTCAACTGGCTGGAAACTAAATCATTACTTCAAGTCCGACTTACTTTACTTCAGTGGGATCTCAAAAGGTAAGTCCCCAGAAAATCAACTTAACCAGTAAAAGTGACAATTCTGCGTGTCTTACCTCTGATATACAAGTGGAGATGGTGACCATGGCCAGTGCGATGACCACGGGTTGTGTTAGCCACCGCATGGCTGGGTGATGAGTGTGACAAGGAGCGTGTTAATGCAGCGGAGGACGGCGCGCAGCACACCCTCTACGTGCTAGAGATCGTGACAGACTGACGAGGCAGGGAAACGTTCAGCCCCACCGCCCGCCGGCCTCAAGCTCCGCCCACCACCAGCAGCCTGTACTCCGACCTGCACACAATACTCTCGTGTTAATTCATCATCTTGTCTCTTTCATGCTCCTGAATTTAGCTTAATCTGTAACAAGGACCTGCTGAATATAGGGATATAACAAGATAGTTACATCTCACTACAGGACACGTGCAATGTTTGTTTACTACTGGGAGTTTCGAACAGTAGCGGGACGATAAGCGTCTCGGACTAATAGTTGCGGATCCACCGCTAGATGGCAGTAAAAGACAGTGTAGAACATGAAATTCATATACGGTAACCAAATATAATAATTATGAAATACAGACACTTCATGGAATGCATATTTATACATGTTGCATACAAATAGGGTATGAAGACTATTGTATAATGAATAAAACCGATAATGTGATATATAGAATAATGTAGTCAGGCTGTCAGTATCAAAATATTTTTTACATTATTACATACAGTATTAAAATTGTAATGAATAATAACTTAAAATCATGTATATATATATATATATATATATATATATATATATATATATATATATATATATATATATATATATTGTTAATTCTTGATTCTTAACTAGTTTTGTAATTTTCATCTAGGAGTGAAGGAAGATTTACGTGTTTGTTCATTGATAATGATGCACTAGTTTTAACTCGGAACATTTACAAGTAATTACATACTAATCAAAAATTCAAAACTATCAACTTTGCATTACTCATCTGTTAATGAGACATGTGACTTAGAAATGAATCAAAATACTGGCGAAGGGCCGTAAGTCAAGACGTAGCGGCCAGGGTTGTGTATAGTGGCTGTAGTAGCTACGAGGAGCTTGCCACTGCATCCATAAGCGCGTTCATTTTCAGCGGCATATGCTCGGTGATTCATCCATCACGAAGCAATGTGCTGATGTAGTGGACGTGGGCAAAGTCTTAATTGACATAGATTATATGACGCTTTATCCTGAAGAAACTCGGTAAAAGGAGAATCTTCACCTATACACAGATCACCTAGAAAATGGGGGAAGCGTCGCTTAGTGCCATCTCCATTTTCAGTAGGTTAACTTCTGTAAGATATGTATAGTAACAGTGCTTAGGATCATACGGATATTCAATAGCACTGCGATACCAAGTTCTTCAAAGGGCTATAAATATTCCTGCTTGCATGGATATTACAATTTATTAACTCAAGGGAAATTATTTTGGTGACTAATGGCAACTCAACCTGTTTGGGGGGGATGAACAGCTGCGAGTGGCCACCTGCGCTCCCCCCCTACCATCTCCCCCCGCGCGTGAGTGAGGATTCTTAACACAGGCGTATCCCTCCGATGGGCTACTCTACAGGAGGAGGGAAGGACTTAGCGGTGACGTGGGAAAACTTGGGAGATGGAGCTTGTAACTGTGGGATCTGCTTTCCTGGACCTACCTAGCGACGTATCTTGGTTAAAGTGGAAGAAATGTTTGGCCAAAAAATACACAACTGCTTACAGGAACATAATACATTTCGTCTCAACAATTGCCCCATAACTGTCAAGGACTGTAGCTGTAGATTACATATTTTACTCATGTTAATTACCCAACTTATAACAAGTATATAAAACTTACTAGACCTAGAGAAAAACTTGACAAACTGCTCCTTACAAACGCTGTAATTCCATTTAATTAAATGGAACATTAATGTGCCATACGAACAGACGTCTTAGGCTGTAACATATATAACCTCGGAATGCCTGAAACCGTAAGAGTTGCCGAAGTTGCCTTATTTTGTTAAACTACGTCACTACTCTACGCATTGCAAAGTGAAAAGCTCTAGATATGGCATACTGCGATGTATGCAAATTAGCATATGGTTTATATGTAATTGAAAAAAACATATGTAACTGTGTTAGCATTCTCAATTTTTATAGCCTTCCCTTATTACCTCTGTTTTTATAAGTGATTTTCATCTTTACGTGCATGTAATTCAATAAACCCTTATTTTTATTATAATAATAATAATTATTATTATTATTATTATCATTATTATTATTATTAGTAGTAGTAGTGTTTTGATTAAATTGAGCTCCACATATGTAAAAAATTTTCTTTTTTGTATGATAATATATATATATATATATATATATATATATATATATATATATTGGAAGTTAAAGACTTCTAAAAAGCTAATATAGTTGTTCGAGTTGTTTACCCCGGGAGTGCCCGGGGAGGGTGTGAGGGGATGTGCCCTTGTGGCCCGGGGGCGGTGGACGCGTGCCCGCCACCGCCCCGCTGGCTTCAAGACGAACACTTTCCCGCCAACACACGCTGCCCCACACTAGTTCCCTAGTTACTCACACTTCACCACCAACAATTACATCCACACACACACACGATTCAAGGGGGAGCATAAGCATGTGAAATTAAGGTTTATAAGGTAATGTAAAGAGTAATTGTATACCTAAGAATTATTTACGAGTTCGACCTTTTGCCTGAATGAATCATGACCCAATTGTTCGATTAGTGATTCAGTGCTCCGGTTCGCAAGTGACTTTTACATATACTGGTTCCGCCTTCAAGGCATACAGCCATCAAAATGTATTATGTGGTACAGTGTTGATCCTAATGATAACTTAGGGCCATAAGATTAAGACGAAACTCGTCTGAGCTAGTTGTATTTTCACCATTAAGAATTAGAAAATATATCTTACACATAATTCTTGCAGAGAAAGATTTTCATTTAAAACGAAAAGGCTAAGCAATGATCTGTTTCGTCTCCTGATGCGCCTTCAAACTTAATACTGGAATCGTCTGATGAAAATTTATCTTGCTTTCCTGCGGATAAACAGGGATGTTGCTATGACCATCTTACCACCATCCCAAGCCTAGTACTTCCCATCATAGCGAAGATAATGGCGTCCGGTCAGGGAAACACATAAGAGGAAGGAAATGCGCAGCTGGTGGGCGCGACATCCCACCAGGGGTCCTCACCACACGTGTCCCCTAAGACACTGAGGCCATTGGTCAAAGCCAGGTGGTCCGAACGAAGCCAGGGACCCCGGACCGACCACAGCCAGGGATTTTGGCTTGACCAAAGCCAGGAACCCGAGCCAGACCATAGCCAGGGACATCGACCTGACCAAAACCAGGGGACCCAGACCAGACCTGAGACTGAAGACAAGAGTATACTGCCACACAGCAAACATCCAGAGCTATGAGAACGGGATTACAGTCATCGTCCAGAGACACTGGACAACGCCAATGAGAACCCTGACCCACATTACCTGGATATTGAATTTACTTGGCCTGTAAATATTCCGACTCGCTAAGGATGAATCGCGAAACAGAATGGAGTCAAATTGTTATATTCCCGAAGCTGATAACTGAAGGATATTAGAACAGTTCTACACATTAATGAGAATATTCACCAACAGAATCACGGGGTCTCTTATGAGCAGTATCCATCATCAAAATTAAGTTGTGTCTCAAAAGCTAAATCAGTTATTCTTGTCCTCTCACTGGTTGAGGAGACTGAGCAGCACAGAAGACAATAGGGTATCGAGGCCTGCTACATAATAGGTTATAATGACGGGCGAAAACTCCACTGGTGTTTCGACACTTTGAAACAGAACAGAACTGGGGAAAGTGGCAGGGTATCAGAGTACAAGCCAGGGTTCATTCGGGGCGTTGCTCACTGGGTGGGTGAGCTCGGGTAAAACATAGTGCTTGTTCTCCCTCGGTGGTAGAGCGAGGATGACCGCATCGCTGATTAGCTCGCTCACTGCTGGTACTACCTCGACTGGAGTGCTACAGGCTGATGCTCCGGACGTGGCAAAGCTTCAAACAAGAGCTCACACAGGTGACACTGCTAAAGACGTTCGTTTCGAAGTTCATTCGACAATCGTTTCAAAATACATTTAACACTGAAACGTTTCGAAGTTCATCTCGGGAAAGCTGTTGAGTGGACAGGCGATGTAAAACTAGCTGTGACGTAGGCAAAGCAGACGGGCGCTTTAATAATACCTTGCGGTACTAACCACTGAGGCAGAAACGATGTAATCCCGACCTACGTTTTCTTAAGATTATGTGAAATATGTCAAACTCTCCTCAAGTCTAAGGGATTTCAATGAGAACATTTGCCTCCTTCAGCGCCTTTGCCAATGCGCCTCCCTATAGCGGAGTGATGAACAGTATTTCAAGCAGCCTGCCATACGTGTCTACACACTCCCTAAGCACATACGGGGAGAACACATCAGGGACCATGATACTTATATGGGTCAAGGCCTTTTAAGGTCAGGTGACCTCCGCATCTCTGGGAACAGGCCATGTACTTGCGGATATGGCAGGCAAGGCCATGCAAGATTAAGACCACCCCTATGGCCGGAGACCGGAGTAGACCTTTGCCCTTGGAAGGTAGCCAACTAAGGGCCTTTACGGTCTGAGGACGGGAGAAACCCCCATCACCGCGAGGGACTTAAAAGGTAAACTGTTTTGTTCAGACGGTCACGCTAACTTCACAAGATGCGACCTAAGATATTTGGGTCACCCGAGGTCAATCCTAGCTATCTATAATCGCTTTAATGGCTTCCTTCTGTAGACGAGAGAAAAAAAAAAGTTTCAAAAGAAGCACTTGTGTTTTAAGTTTAGTGTGTGTGTTTACGATACCTTTTTGTGTGTTACGGGAAGGAATTCAACCGCAGTACAACCAAATCATTTCTAGAGTTTGAAAGTGTAAACTGGTCGTGGTTTGCTCAGGGCAAGCGAATTATATCAAGGTTTGACATAATTCTAAACTACCCCCCTTCTCTCTCTCTCTCTCTCTCTCTCTCTCTCTCTCTCTCTCTCTCTCTCTCTCTCTCTCACACACACACACACACACACACACACACACACACACAACATAGAACGTTCCCGGTTACCATGTCAAAGGTTCCAGGTTCGAGTCCTTGCTGTTGGATGGTATTATGTTATATATATATATATATATATATATATATATATATATATATATATATATATATATATATATATATATATATATATGTATATATATATATATATATATATATATATATATATATATATATATATATATATATATATATATATATATATATATATATGTATATATATATATATATATATATATATATATATATATATATATATATATATATATATATATATATATATATATATATATATATAGATAGACAGATAGATAGGGATGAAAGGGTGCATGTGATAGAGCGAAGTGGAGCCATGTGGTATACAGAGGGTGACGTGCTGATAGTGGGCTGAACCACGATATATAATGGTACAACATACCCTATCAAGACACTGTGAAAGGACTCACCAGTTATCTATCCAAACGATGTTCTTGCAGTGCTGTTAAGTTTCTGGAGGCAACCATGCAGAAGCAACAGAAGTCCGTGTGCACGACCCATCGGCTTCTATGTGTAATCAAACGGGATCTTTCTCAAACCACATTGCACTCTCAGTGAATTATGACGTCACACAAAACTACACAGTAGCTCCTGGTTAAGAGAGAGAGAGAGAGAGAGAGAGAGAGAGAGAGAGAGAGACTCTATGGCCTGGGGGGGGTGGCGAAAAATGAGCGTTAGTTCAGTATATTTTGTATAGGTATTTTTTTTTTTTCTCTCTCTCTCTCTATTATTCATCGCTTGGCCACGACGCTATGGATGCTGCTTGCTTGGTAGGCGGGTTGAGTGAAGCGTCGGTACAGCAGCAGGAGGAGGAGGAGGAGGAGGTTCCTGAGCCTAGTGTAGGTGGGGGTAGTACACGCTTCAGCTACTTCGATTCTTCCAGCCGTTAGTCGTTGGTGGCTTGACCGGCGGGAAGAAGTTATTGCTCTCTCTCTCTCTCCCTCTCCACCTGTGCTCTCACCAGCTAGCTGGTTTTTCACCACCTGAGCAACAGTTGGTTGTTTATGTACCATCTGGCGATGATCCGCTCATACGGAACTGTTCAACAGCTGGTTTTATATGGGCATCACTAGGGGTGGAGTCTCTTCTACGGGCATCCAACAGCTGGTTGTCTGTACGCACCACCTGTTGGAGATTCAACCCTACAGGTATCCAACAGTTGGGTTTCTGTACGCACCATCTGGCGGAGATCCAGATCTACAGGCGTCAAACAGCTGGTCGTCTGTGTGGACCACCTGGCGAAGATCAGGCAGGGTGCGAGACTGACCTTATCTCGTGGCTCCATTATCGGGGCCTTTGTGTCTGTAATCACCAGGGCACGTGCGCCGATAACAGAACCGTGGCACCGACCGATGGTCCGTCTGTCCGTACTTACGTACGTGCGTCGGAGGGGGGATTGTTTACGTGCACTGCGGTATTGTACGGAGGAGTGCGGCCGCTCCATGGACGTCACCCGTGTCGTAGCGAGACCAGAACAAGACGGGCTTGAGCATCCTGCCGGGCGTTGAGAACAAGAGGAGGATACTTGCTTCCCTCAGCCCTTTGAACGAGACGGTACGATCCTTGAGCAAGAACGGTGCGACTTTGAACATTACGGTACGATCTTGAACGCGAAGGTACGATCAGTGGCTAGTCAATCATAACAGAGAGACGTACCTTCGTCCTCAAGGATTGTACCGTCGTGATCAGGAAATTAAACACACACACATACACACACACACACACACACACACACACACACACACACACACATATATATATATATATATATATATATATATATATATATATATATATATATATATATATATATATATATATATATATATATATATATATATATCACAGTGCGACCACCGTGGAATCAACAAACCTCCACGGTCAAGGTGGAAACTCTGTGGCACATTTCATATCAACACGACGTCATAAAAAAGTGAAAAAAGAAAAAAAAAATGGATAGTGGTGTGACCTGGCACTGGGGGGGAAAGGCGGGGGGGCGGGAAGGCACTGGAGCCGGCTGGCCGTAGCTCTGTTGGTTTGGGGTTGGAGGCTGAGTGCCACTGTAAACACCATCCACTCCCCACTGTATGTTCAAGGAGGGATACCCCGCCCCGTAGCTACACCTTCACGACCTTTTTTCCTCTTCTCTTTTTTTTTCTTATATGATTATTATCGATGTTTCAAGCGTGTCTCTTGAGACTTGGCTGAAATTACCTCCTCTTTTTTTTTTTTTTTTGATACTGGTCTCATAATGCGAGATACACGAGTGAGGTTATTTCTTCATAAAAGTGGCTTGATGATATGACATATACGTGACGTTATTTCCTTACGGAACTGGTTTGGTAATGTGAGATATACGCGTGACGTTATTTCTGTGTGAAATTGGGTTAATACTATGATACCCGTGCCGGACACGATTCTGTCATAAAAGAGGTTTAATTGATAGATATACGTGTTGTCATTTATATAAATGGGTCAATACTATCATACATTTGTATGACGTGATTTTATTATAAATCTGGTTTATTAAATGTTATTCCTTAATAAATCTGGGTTTTAAAATTTACAGTATATAATTTTTTTTTTTGTTCAAACTCACCCGAGGATGACAAGGAAACAGATATTTATATTTTTATACGGTACGGTTTTCCCCAGGGTGGCACGGGGGTAACAGAAAAGTCACATTGCCCCCTTTTTTTTTATTTACAGCACAGCGCGACATTCAGAACAGAGAGATCAGGGAAAACGGTATTGGCAGGAGAGAGAAAGCAGGGGTATAAAAAGTAGATGGAATATATACTGCGGCGGATGGGGCAGCAACAAAAGCCCCAGGAACCAAGGCAGTAGCAGTAACAACAGTACGGAAAGAGAAGGGACCACAAGCAGCAGCAGCAACGGATAACAGATAAGGGAGGAAATAGGAGTGACAGAAGGAGAAGAGGAAGTGTTAAAACAGCAACGACAGCTGATAAAAAGAACGACCAGCAGCAGTTGGGCCAGCAGAATAGGGTGAGGCGGAGGAGGAGGAGGAAGCAGCAGCAGCAGCAGCCTACAGCAAAAGAGGAAACGGCAGCAGCAGCAGGAGAGGGGACAGTAGTAGCAGCAGCAGGTGGCAAGCGACCGCCCCCTCCTATCCTCCCCCCACACACACCCCCTTCAAGCGTCCCAACCTAGGAAAACTGAACCATCCACTGTACCCCGCACAACACTCCTCATCATCCTAATGTGTGCACCGTACTCTCTGTACGTACACTTCTTGAGTGATACTCAAGACTGAAGACAGACCCAAGAATGCGACTTTCAGGAAATGCTGCCCAGTACGAAATGCAATTTTCGCTCGACGTGTTTCTCACTCACTCGTAGGAACTTAAACCCTTGAGGTTAACTGGGACGCCACGAGCGGACGGAAGGACGCACAGGCATTGAAATGCTCTGTAAAGATGACCTTCTTCTCTGCGGGTTGACGTATAATGCTTCCCACGATACACAGTGTTTCACAGCTAAGACGGGGTCACATACTGATCCAATGGTGATGAGGAGCTCATGTGCAGGACGGTGTGACCTTTAGGTGTGATGGCCAGGCCTTATTTAGGTATATGGATCCTTGTATCGTACACGTACTCCGTTATCAGTGATTCATTTCAACTCCAGAATCAGAAGAGAAGTTGAATGGCTGTGATGATAAAATCCTCATCTGCAGTGCTACGGTAGTCTGATTAGTTTTTTAACTGCTGGTGTTTGTTTCGTAGTGTTCCATTATTTTCTCAAGTTTTGAGACTATGGTTGTGTTATGTCAAGTTGTAAGCATCACGTCTGAGCTAAATTGACTCCTCTTCTTAAGATCCTCTCTGTTGTTGTTCGTACAGTGATCATCGTCAGTAACAGGTTCCTTTTTTTTGGGGTCACTGTGTTTGTGATCTTTGCTGATGGTATGAGTTGGCTGGGTCTGTTGATGTGCGTGAGCCTGGTGGCTTGGATGCTGGGGCCATCAGAGTAACCAGAATGACGTCTGTGAGTGTATGGTGCCTCATCCCAGACGTACGTATACAATTAATCCTTTTCAGGACATACTCTCCTCATGCATCGGCAACTTGATGGAAAAGTTGCATTTTTGGTCGTCTCCCTCAAAGTCTGAACCACGGTATTCATTCTATTCGTACTCAGCTGTTCATATGACAATAGTGATTATAGTATTGATATGATATATATGTAATTCCTCTATCTTATCATCCTGTTGATTATCTTATCCTTAGAAACATACCTTCTGTTCCACCCTAGCTTGCCCTTCATCCTAAAGTTTTGGTTTACCAGAGGGATGACACCGTTCTTACCCTCATACTTAGTCCATAGACACAACCTCAACGTAATAGCTTTCACACTTTCCCAGGCTTATCCCAGTCACTCCGCCCCTTACACCAGCGTCACTCTTAGGGCCTCTCTGGTTCCTCCTTCCTGTCTGGACACCTCCAGGCGTCTTGCGTCTCCCACAAAGACGCCCCAGCCCCACTGTTGAGATCTGTGTCTTCAAGGTGTGTACGAACTTCCTTCCCCTTACACTTAGAACGGTGGAGGTGAGCGTGAGAGACAAGGCGCGTATGGTGGTGGGCGATAATGGAGTGGGATGATTGGTTCAGCTCCATCACCATACGTGAACAGCAGCAGGAGCAGCATCACCTGGACGGCTGTGGCGGCGCGGCCTCCCGTCACCGGACGCAGCACAACAGGCGTCGCTCCGGTCAGCAGATGGCCATCGGTCGGGGTCGGAAGGAAAGGCGGGTGACGGACGCTACCTCCCTCTGCCCCTTCCCTCTAATACACACATCATAATTATTCACCGTCCCTCCCGAAAACCTCGCAATCTATGTATTACTGGAAGATATTTCCGATCGTGTGGAAAGCGAAGAAATAACTGGTAATACAATGGTGCAGGGACCTCACCGTATTATTGGACGGGGTCCCGCAACTCTTACGATTAAGATTTTCCGAAACTGAAATTGAATTGATGTATCACAGGCCGGGACGTGAAGCATATGGCAGCCCAACCCCCTCAAGACCTGAGGAGATCTGAACCTCAACTGACCTGTGGTTCAGTGACTCCTGGCCACGTTAATACCCCAACTCTCAAGGTGTAATCCCTCTTCCTGACCTCTTAGCTGCCCCCTGCCCCTGTCGCCATCCTCCCAAGGTGCTCTAGCAGCTGGGAGTAGCATGTGGGAGTCGAACCAGGTGTCGAAAAGCTCAGCCACATGTTGCACGCGTTAGGACCTTTATGAGTCCTGTTCCTCCCCGCTATTTAGCAGTGGTCGCCGGGAAGCGTCAGGCAGGGGTGAGAGGTCGCTTTCTTCATCGTCCTGTGTGTGTGTGTGTGTGTGTGTGTGTGTGTGTGTGTGTGTGTTAGTACGTACATGAACCTTTTACGCCTTAAGGAAACTGGCTTTTATGGAATCGTTTTGTATATGTGTCTGTCTGTATCGGAGCTCAGTCACGCTCCGAGTTAAGAGATTATATCGATGTCGCTACTAAAATATTGACTGCAGTGCAAACATCCGGTGTTGTCTACCTGCTCTGGTTCATGTACTTTGCTCTGTGAAAGGTAAAGGTAATTTTCAGGCGTCCATTCTATGGAAATATTACTAATGTTTTTGTGGTCTTATTTTATGAAGGGATACCAGGTATAGAGTAAGCACAGAAGATTTGCCTTGTCCTCAGTCCAGATACCTTGCCAAGAACAATGAAAAATGAGATAATCGAACAAACTAAGTTAGTTTCAGGAAGCACGGGTGAGACCCGGCTGTAAGCTGGTGGCTTTGGGGGGTACGAATCGCATCGCACTATCCGGATACAGGGTTCGATGTCTAACAGTTGTAGGAAAATGTGTCAGTTGTGCATTATAGACTGCAGCAAGATGATCACCCGCTCTGCAGACGGTACTCTTACGTGACTGCAGAGAGCTGAGGAATGTATTCAAAACTCATGCTGAGTAATGTGGACATTGTGGAGATAAATGTAATTCTATATACGGTCCTTCTTCCTCGGGTAAAGAGGAGCGCTTATATTTGCTATTCCCTTCATCAGTACTTTGTTGTTGCATAAAGGTTTTAATTACTTTGGCAAAATCCACCGTCTTTAGTGATGAAGTCTTCTCCGACACGGGGTATGTAGAACGGAGTTAGTGACTGATGCGAAAAAGATTAGATTTGGACTAGCATCACACGGCGTTAGGTCAGAGGTGTGTCTACATGTATTTTGTGGCTACCATCGACTATGCATATCACTCTGTCAATCATAATCATACAGGGTTCGAGTATGTGCCCTCAAAGCCATGGTGACGAGGGAGAAACTGTTTTGACTATCATATTGTGATATGTATATATATATATATATATATATATATATATATATATATATATATATATATATATATATATATATATATACTTAACCGGTGAATGAAGGAATGTCACTTACCAGTGAAAGGCTTGATGTAATGATGTCAGGAATGAAAAACGTTACATCAGGTATAGTAATTAATAGGACATCAGGGCAAAGTGAATGGCACGTGACCTTGTTTCCTCCCCCCCCACCACCCCCACAGGTCACGACCTCATATCCCCCCCTCTCTCCTTCCTCTCCTCTCCTCTCCTTCCCCGCCAACCTTTACCCCGGATCAAGGCGCTGCAGAAATTAACCAGGAATTCGTCATGAAAAGCTAGTCAGTATTCTGACATATTTTCCAACAGGTCGGCGGAACAACGGGATGTGTTAAACGCACGATGGATAAACGTGGTGGTAATGTTTACTTATATGACTTTCGATATTAAACAGCTTTGTATCAAACACGAGCATACGTTAGCATTATAACGCGTGAAGATATTAAAACCATGACGTACTTCTTTTTCTGTTATGGTATCATTGGGGAGGATGTGTTTTACAGTTGGTGTGAAGAAGAGTTGATCGGAGGGCGAGTTGGCACTGAGATGTGTTCACCATAGAGCGAGTTAGGATTAAGGCGAACGTAATATGAGAACTGGTGCCAAGACGAGTTAATCACAAGTCATAAATCTAAGTTCTGGGGCGAGCTGAGGGTAAATTGTAATGATGATCACTCTTATGTAGTCGTGCACTTACTGATGACAACTACACATCTACTACATTGCAATATTGATGACACTTCTGGTACACTGGAGTATTGATGGCATTATGAATGCACACGGCAGTATTGACGACACTGCTTATACGTTACAGTATTGATGGCATAAATGAATGCAGCGTACCGGTGATTTCTGGAAGTGGAATAACAGTGGGTAGAGATATCAATAGCATCTGTGCGAAATTCCATCACCAAAAATGTAATTTTCGTCAAGTTGTGAGCCAGGCAAGTTCCAGGGGCATAACTCAGGCTATATCCAGACACGAGTTATGGGTCGCATACCATTCAAATCTTTAGATTCTGCAGTGCAACGCAAGCGACCCTGAAAAACGACGAGACGTTCGCATATAGATATAAAGGAAAACGATAACTTATTGGCTATACCTGGTGTCCGTATTGGGTTGGGTAAGTTGTGGGTTTTAAGGGGAAGGAGGTTCGGCATGATCAACAGCAGTCAATACCGACAAGTTAAATGTCCCCCTGATGGTGATGTACTGCGGCACGGATGCTCCCGTCACGCAAACCGGGTCGTGTTACTCCCGTGGCTGCACGGTGGGTGATCACGGAGCGGCGGTGGGCACGTGTCACGCACCAGGTGTGACGCAGACGCAGGTGAGGCGAAGGAGGAGCGGCGATGGTCGGTCCCAGGGGGAAGGATGAGGAAGCAGATGATGGGGTATTCCGTGTCGCGGTGCGTGGGACTTTAATGCGTCTGGCGCTGGAGGGCCCTGGATCACGTTATCGCTCGGACCACCACGCTCTCGGCTCACCTTAAGGACGTTAGCGAAGAGAGGCGTCGTAAGACGGAAGGATCAGGTGTTGTTCCGTATCCTGGATGGTAAAATTTGGGATCGAGGAAGTAGATCATGTGAAGACCAGACTGTCACCTCAGACGAACGGCAACAGCAGCAGCAGCGAACCTGGTAGGGTGAATATAGGCCTAAGGACCTCGTATGACACGTTTACCTACCTGGAACAAAGATGTAGGCCTAGCCAATTAGCAAGCTCAGGTGACGTTGTCATGATCTACACGAAGGACATAAGCCTAGCTACCTTAATACGTCGAGATGACAGACTGGTAACTTCTGACAGAGGCGTAAGGGCTCGTGTGAGACTCGAGTGTTCCCCCTCAAAGATCGTTCTCAACAAGTTACTCATTTATGAGAAAGACACCCAGTAACATGAGAAGCCCGATGCGGTAAGATATCAGGTACCTTGCCATATATACTGTAGATAGGAGACACACAAAGACCAGGGGCAACACGGGTGTAAAACTCTCTCCCTGCAACACACAAGTAATACCCGCAGAGAGTAATAGTATTCCCACGCAAGCACACACACACTCACACACACTCTCTCTCTCTCTCTCTCTCTCTCTCTCTCTCTCTCTCTCTCTCTCTCTCTCTCTCTCTCTCTCTCTCTCTCTCTCTCTCTCTCTCTCTCTCCACCCCCCCCCCCCCGCCGTGCGTTTTTTTTTGTAATCTTATAATAAGTGGCCGTAAAGAGAGACCGACATCCTCTCAAAGTCTGGGACCGAGGAAGAGATACGGAGAGCATCTTGGTCCTGAAAGTATAAGGGTACCAAATCGTTAAGACCCGTCGCCATATGGTTCACATAGACGAAAATGTTGGCTGTGGGATCCATGTCTGGTAAGTCTGGATAACAGATGAAGCACCGAGATCCAATATATACACATACATACATATATAATGATGAAAATGGGGTAAGGTACAAAATACGTACGGTGATTCGGAAGGAGAGTGAATGACAGAGAGAGAATTAAAAGGGAGGATAGGGAGTGGGTGAGAAGACTCTGTGTGTTGAATAAGAAGAACAAAAGACGAGGATGAGCGAACGTGTCTAGGAATGCGGGGTGTGGAGACGATGGCTGCTGGCAGCCGCGTGCTGTGCCTGGACAGCAGGCAGGAGACGAGTCTCGTGAGCGATGATAGCCCCCAGGACAGTCTCATGAAGGATAGGAACTAGTCATTCACAGTCCCAGGACAACCGTCCAGGGACTGTCTCATGAAGGATAGGAACTAGTCATTCAAAATCCGAGGACAACCGTCCCGGGACAGGATTATGAAGGATAAGAACTAGTCATTTACAGTCGAAGTACGCCCGTCCTTGGACAGTCTCGTGAAGGATACAAACCCAGTAAGTCACCGTCCCAGGACGTTCGTCCCTGGGCCGTCTTTTGAATGATGATAGCCAGTCATTCACAACACCAGGACACCCGTCCCTGGACTCCAGCTGGCTCCCTCTATCTAGGACTGCCGCACATTCCTTACACCAATCGACCACTACGATAATATCCTTAGGACAGTGTACCACGAATCTTTCCTGACGACAACGTTCGAGATTAACGTCATCGTCGGAGTATGTGGCGATGGTGACGACGAGGGAGACAGGAGCGCGAGAGGAGGAGGAAGGGTCAGGATGTCTGGCCCTTCGACGGGCGATGGAAGAGCGACCGTGCAGGCCAAATGGTGCAACCGTCGCCGGCGACCCTTGCGCCACCACTGCCCGCCCCATCTGCTGCCCCGGGGTGGAGGAAGCGCCCCTGGCCACGCCACCCGCGTGCAACACGGCCCGCCGCCCACCAGGGGCACGGAGGGAGGAAGTCCAGGATACGAAGTAATGAGCGTCCGCAGGAGTCCGGTGTGTGGCGTATGTCCCGCTCACCTCTCATGGGACCCAGTGTGAGAGAGTGTGTGTGTGTGTGTGTGTGTGTGTGCACGCGAGCTGGCTCACGTGTGCATATGTTTGTCTATGTGCACTTCAGAACGTATGAATGTGCTTGGATGCTTGAGTAATAATATAGACTGTGATGTCCTCTCGTTTACATTTATATGACTTTCTTATTTAAGAAAGGGTTGTAACTGATTAACTTAAAAACATCCTTGTTTATTCCCTTTTTGGAATGGCTGGCAATTTTGTCTAAAGGAAAAGAAATTTCCTTTCTTGGTATAGTGTGTCAGGTCCCGACCTGTGACCTTACACTAGGGTGTCTTGCCATCTGGCTTGTGCTGATGACCCCCGGCCAACACCCGTGCTCTCACAACCCACAGCCATCACCATCACTGATCATCGAAACTACCACGATCATCACTATCATCACCGTCTTGCTACCACTACCAACACTACGTCAGTTGGTCTGCCGGTACCATTATGTTGGTTATAACTTCCGGCAGATTCACCGCCACCGCTGAATGCTACCACTACCTCAACCACAAAAGTCACAGTCGCCACTGCTTCAGCCAAAACCATCAGTATCATCAATGACTCGACCGCAGTCACCACCAAACCACCACTGCAAGCGCTACCCATCACAGTCACTAGCTGTAGTAGCGCCACACATCACCACGACCCACCACCACCCCCGCTACCACTACCGCGCCCACTCCCAGCTGGGGTATTTGGTGAATGGTCATCATCTGGAGGTACTCCCCACCACCCCCGTGCCACCACCCCGTCATGATCATACCCTCCTCCCCTGCCCCACGTGCTCCGCCCCGCCCCGCCCCCATTATACCCCCTGCCTGCCCTATGCCCCACGCCAGCAATATCCCGTGCCGTGGGCACATCCGACAAACGACCGGTAGCCGCTAACCACGGCTACCACGCCCCAGGACTTCGTTCAAAACCTCACATCGTCATCTCAGAATATTACTCCCGTCTGGAGGATCATCAGATATCTCACCGTGATGTTAACTAGGGCGTCTCTTTGTTTACAACGAGTACAACAGATGCGCGAGCCGTGGTATAGAGGAACAAGAGAGCATCTGGGAGCGGGAATGGCGCTATAATTTGCAGAGTCGGCCGGATGGAAGAACTTGCAGTTTTTGTGGCGGTAAATGACCATCGAAGCCAGTGGGTCTCTTGAGGGTGAGGAGCCAGCGGGCGGGCGGGCGGGCAGGCGCGCGCGCACTGCATCTGTCTCACCGTCTGACTGAAGAACTGCTTGTTGTGTCTCCTGCTGTCCTCCCCCCTCTCCCCGTGCGACATAACTCTCGCACTCCACCACTCTCTCCGTCCAGGCACGGGCAGACGTCCTCATCAAGACCAGGCGGGGGAAGTTATTCACTTTTAGTCACCATCCCACATGGTTAAGGTGAGGGCAAAACATAACAAAAACTTGAAAATAAAGATGATAAAGAGTAATCTTAAGATTTAGTCGTGAAGTAAAAAAAGAAAAGAAAAACGCTTTTTGAATAAGAATGTCACGAAAAAGAGGAGGAGGAAGATAGGAGATGTGAACGAGACTGATGGATTTATAGTGCATGTTGGGGAGGCGCAATGAGACGAAAAAAAGAAAGAAAAGACCTGACATGAAGAATGTAAGATTGGTTACCACTGACATGTCAGAGTTGACGACGAAATTATGTGACGTATGAGAAATGATAGACATAAGATGACATGAGAGATGATGTGACACAGGTGCCATTATGGTGGTGTGGTACAACAGCGAAGTTTTAACTCTCAGAAAAAGACAAGTTCAGGAAAAAGCAACCGCTCCACGGAACGCTGATCAGGACCCAAAGGGACAAAGATCTACCGAGGCTTTGGTATATATTTTTGCAGTGGCCAGCGAGAGGAAACACGTCTTCCTATGTCTCCCTCTGAATATTTATCCCCCGGCTGTATTTGTATTTTCTAATTACCTGTGACCATTGTCATTATCATTGAACTGAATCCCTAGAGCACGACGGTACGACCCTAGAACACGACGGGTGAGACAGTCGTCCTCTTAGAGGGTTTAAGTGATATCATTTTGCAATCGGCTGTTGGTTCTTATGAACAACCATGACGACACGTTTTTACAGCAGCAACCATCCGCATCCACGCGTGGACTCAGCCCCAACCATTCACATCCACACATGTACCAACCCCAACCATCCACACCCACAAGTGGATCCAGCCCCAGCCATCCACACCCACACAGATTAAAACAATCACCTTACACGTGCATCTGTTTGTTTATATTTCTCATGTCCAGGTAGTCCAGGTAATCCAGGTTTGGTGAAAAGATCGGAACGAACCAAACTTCTGTAAACAGTATGCAGTTGTAGAGCTTCTCGACCAGATGAAAGCAAGTAAACTCGTGAAAAATATACTTTTTTCTTCAAATTTCTTTCGCCAAAGTATCAGTTCATATTGATGTCACGCTCTTACTCAGTGACTGGACGAGGAGAGACAGAGGCGACTGTAATCTTGTGTTCTGGAAGCTCCCTGCTTGCATGTTGCAAACCTACTACCATAATGAGGTTTATCAGTTCCGAAGGATTCTCTTGTAAGTTTTCATTCACCCTGTGCCAAGCAGCCAGAAGATTATACCTCCACGTCAAGCAACCAGACGAGTGCGTACATCAAGGAACCAGACGAGTGCGCTCATCAAGCAACCAGACAACAGATACCACTGCAAGGAACCAGAAGACGGCCCTCACCTCAAGCATCCAGGCGAGGAACCCCGATAACTGTTCCACCTCCACCCCATAACAACACGAATCATTAAGATCCCGGTCGCCGGTTCTCGAGGGAGCGGAGGGGACGAGAGATAGAGAGGGAGGGAGAGGCCGCGAGGAGAGAGAGAGAGAGAGAGAGAGAGAGAGAGAGAGAGAGAGAGAGAGAGAGAGAGAGAGAGAGAGAGAGAGAGAGAGCAGCTGCAGGACGAAGATAATGAAGAAACAAATAAGGAATTCTGCCAAGGTGTTGGGGGAAGCGTGAAGAGCGAGTCCGTGGATGGAGATATAGGATTCTTTCTCCTGCAGAGGTCTTATGAGGCGACGTATCGCTGAGGCTAGAGAGACTGACGATTCAAGTCTGGGAGAGTGGACTCATGGACCCATGCCACCCACCTTCACGACTCTGGGAATGCACACCACTACACCAGGAACTCCCTCCCACAGCAGCATCTTCAGGAGCCGACGCCCACAACACCATCCAGGTGGACCCATATCAACATCCCATGGACCCACCACTACCATCCCAGGGACCCCACACTACCAACCCACGAACCCACACTACCATCCCACGGACCCACTCTATCATTACAAGGGACCCCACACTATCACCCTAGGGACCCCATTGCTATCATCCCAGGGACCAACATCACCATTCCAAGAACCAACCCCCTACACCCCCTCCGTCCTGCAGACCCACTCCACGATCCCGGGGACCCACACCCACGCCCCTCAACAAGAGCCACGGGGGAGAGACAATGACGCCCATCTTGGCGGGTATCAAGGGTAGCATCTGGACGCTGCCATGTTTGTTCACCGCCACAAAACATCACAAAAGAGGCACAAAACTACGGCAGCCGTCGGGTTTCTGGAAGATCCGCCCTTAGAACGCCCATCCCTAGGGCCGGTAGTGGCGTATATTACCAGGAGGATTCACCCTCTAAAGCCCTCTTCAGGTTAGCACCATCATGGCGCTCGAAGAATGGCAAGCTCAAAGAAAACGCGATGGGAGGGGGAGAGGGAGGACCGGGGCGCCGCACTATGGGAGGATGTGCAGGCGTGATCATCCCAGCGCACAAACACGCTACTTGAGGCGTGAGGGGGGGCAAGGTAGAGCACGGGTGGCGAGACAGAATAGGGAGGGAGGGAGGGAGAGAATGGGACGGAGGGTAAAGACACGGGGGAGGGAATGGTGCGATGAGGAGGAGGAATGGGAATGGTTAGTCTATGATGGATGACGGGGGAGGAATGAATGGTTGGGATGGAGAGTGTGTTGGAGGAGTAGGGGGAGAGGGTGTTGACACAAGCACGGAGGTCCTCCAGAACTGTAGCGTCGCGACGAGAGGCGTTGGGACCTCGTAGATGTGTCGTTATCACCTCTTTGTACCGGACGGGGAGGGAGTTCTAGGATCGTGGGGTCTCGTCTCGTGATCATTCTCTACCATCGTACACCGTAAATTTATTGTATGCTCTTGCATGTGTGTGGGTGTATGTGTGTGTGATTACCATTTGTGTTTTACGTGAGAGAGAGAGAGAGAGAGAGAGAGAGAGAGAGAGAGAGAGAGAGTTTTTTTACACTCGTCTCTGGTAAACCATCTTCATCCCAAGACGTGGTGGCGAGTGCCATGTGTGACTTGGTAAACAACGTGGGTCTCTTGCGCGTAAGGGAATGCAGAGTTCTGCCTGGCACACCACCATCACCATGTGGCACATGTGGCCTTGTAACTGTAAGTAAGGTCACGTCAGGTCAGGAGTTCATGATTCAAAAGCGAAGGATGTGTGGCCTGAAGCCAGCGAGTCTTGGACTTTACTCAAGCTTATTATGTATCATACTGTATATCCTTTTACTACAATATATATATATATATATATATATATATATATATATATATATATATATATATATATATATATATATATATATACTCATAAAACGATAAGGAGCTTACTGTTATAAACACGAACCCTAGAATATGTGCATCTGCACATTGCAGAATTTCATTGTTACTGACACCTAAGTCATTACCAGCCACAAGGTTTGGGACAGTGTTGAGGCTGTGATATCTGATCATATGGGGTCGAGAGAGGTCAAGCTGTGACCATGTAGGGTTCACTTCCGGCCCTGACCTCCCGCTCTCACATACATACGTACAAGCACAACAGTCATCTGCATGCAGAGACTCATCATGTTCAAGCGCTCTCGCGTCTGTACACACACACACACACACACACACACACACACAGACACACACACACGCTCGTCTGTCATTACCCTTCCTGTTAAATTTCGTATGGCCAGTCACCGCCCCTGAGCCAAAACTTAGGAACAGTATGAAAGTTCTTCTTAATGAGTAATTCTGTTTCTGAATAAGATATGTAAAAGTGTTATTGGTACTTGGGGTGAAATTCCATAGTGTTGTACATATGCCTTCGTGTTGCTGTTCCTTGGCAGAGGCACCTTCCGGACAAGACGTAGGAGGAAGTCTGATATTGGAGAACGTACTCACTAAATAACATACAAAAGCCGAACACTTGTCGCCTTTTTATATAAAAGACAAATGTAATCACAATGTTTCACCAGAAATTATACATCACAGAACACAAGTAAAGGCACTTACAACACCATCTTATGACGCACTTCAGGGCAACTGATCCACTCGTATCGTCACGTCATCAGAAGAAGCGCTCACAATTAAGTGCTTACTCTATACTTGTGAGATTATTACATTCGGAATATTCCTCGCTAAGACGAGAGCAGCGATACTGTGTAAACAATAAAGATTATAATGTCGTTCCTCAAGGAAAAACTCATATCCCGGACGGGAGTGTGTAGGTACAGTGTGTTGGCGTAGTATCTGTGTGTCTCAGAACCTGAGAGAGAGAGAGAGAGAGAGAGAGAGAGAGAGAGAGAGAGAGAGAGAGAGAGAGAGAGAGAACGAGTGTGTCTCCAGCTCATCCAGCTAAGGCCATTTAGCGTGTGACCGCTGTAGCCTAGCCTCACACACCGCGCGACACTTGAGTGTGTTAATGTCTCTATCGTTTAACCCTTTCATCACGACGGTTACGACTCTCGGGTATGATGGCGAGACCTGTGATCAGGTCGATGTCAGGTCATCATGCCTGAGGTCATACCGTCGTGGGGTTACAGTCAAGATGCTTATAGGCTAGCTTGACTGGCGCTTCTCGTGGCTGATGGTCTTCCTCCACCGTGGCCAAGTAAGCGCCTACAAGCATCAGTGAAGAACGTCCACATCGCTGACCATGGATATTTCTTCGTAGGCTCTAAGGTCGAGCAGGTTGCAGGGAGAGGTTATCATGGGGGAAAACTGCACAGGAGTTCAACCAAGACTAACAAACACGGCGACAACTCCCTAAAAAAAGTGAAAATGATTTAAGAATGATATTCATTGCAGTTGAATTGTATCTTTTTTTGCATTCATTGCAGTTGCTTTGTATTTTTTTTTGCCGTTTTTGTTCTCAATAAACGTGTTTCAGTTGGAGGAAAAGAGAGTGAAGAGAGAGAGGGAGGATCTGGTTGCATAGGGACGTGAGAAGGAGTTGCAAAAACAAAGAAAAAAAAAATAGATAAAAGGAGGCGAATGGAATGGCCATGGAGGTGTGTGGGAGGGTGTAAATCGTGACACTGTGGAGACAAAGCTTTAGACAAATTTGGCTAACAATACTTGAAGAGCGTCATGAAGTGTGTCAAGCGGGTCGTTGGTCCAACCATCGCTGGCACGGAGAAGGAGGCCAGTAGTGTGGTGTTCCATAGTGCTAGAACTCCCCCTTCCCCCCACAGAGCCAGGTGGCCTCCCTGTAGTGCCAGAAAGCCTCCGTCAGTGTCAGTTGGTCTTTCCATAGTACCAGGAGGCCTATCCCTATAGTGCCAGAAACCTTCCCATACTAACTAGAGGCCTATCTCATAATGACAGTTGGTCCTTCCCACAGTATGAGGAAGCCTCCTCCTCCTCCTCCTCCTCCTGGCGTTGTTACTGTACGTCTTCCTCCCAACTCAACCCAGTGCCTCGGATACTCGCATCAAACAGCGGGATTTGATCGTCTTTTTGGGTCTGATTCATCCCAGCTGTCTCCCTTTCTTTCAAAATTATGACTGTCTTGAAAAAAAAAGAATTTCTCCCCGGATGTATTAGGAAAAATTATATTTTCATTTGTTATTTCTTCATTACCACGACAGTGAATAAACATTTCTTCGGGCTTCACACACACACACACACACACACACACACACACACACACACACACACACACACACACAGAGTAAAGAAGTGAAACGCTAAAATGTTAGATAGATAACAAAAAAGAATAATTTCGTACGAACGCTATGAATACTTGTCGTTTATTCATATCTTGCTTGTAATTTATCGTGCATATAATTATTTTTAGTCTTTAGAAAGGCACCGATCACGGTACCCATTTATCGACCAACCAGAATGGGGAAGATGAATATATGATGTTTGGCTGTGCGTAGACTGCCCGGTTCAGGGCTCGAACACGGGTCTGCTGATTCTGTATGAGTGAGGCATATCACTGAACTCCTGACCTGCGCCTGATTCATCACACCCCTTCCATCTTGTTCGATAACACCGTCTCCGTAACCCAAGCTATAACGTTGTACCTCTGTCCACTTTTCCTTCATGGAAAGTCCATTGAATATGTACTTCTAAATCCCATAGTGACCTGATTAGTCAGGTATCAGAACTCATGTACTCCCATTTATACACTTTTTTTCCAAAATTTCCTCATTTCCCTCGTATTTACCAATTTACGCCACACTCACCAATGGACTTATATCCCCATTGCGTTCTCACTGGTCCTGTATCTTCCCTACTGACTCCGCTGCCGACTGTGGGAGGTCCACGGTAGGGTCATGCTCCCCAACCCACTCTCCTCCGCCCTAGCAAACCACAAACAAATGTGTCGGGTCGGTGTGACGGTGGCAGCCGGGGCGCACGTGGTCAACCCGGGGGCCGAAGGAGGCCAATCAGGGTCATGCTGCACTGATTACACTGACCTTCGACCCCTGCAGGCGGTGCTATAATGATTACAGTATGTGCGTGTCGAGTGAGGAGTGAGGACGTGGAGGTGGAGTGGGGAGGGGAGGAAGAGGATTTCAGATTTGAAAAGTTCATTCTCAAGAGAAAGGCGACCCACATCCATCAATAGGAGTTTGCATTACAGCAATACTAGTTACAGGTGGCAGTCCATGTATCTTTAGATTGCCTCATGAGAGTTGCTAATACTTATATTGATCATATGTAGAGAAGGAGGAAGAAAAGCACAAGGAAGGAGGGAGTGAACCAGCCTACCTACCTCGACCCTTCTATGAAATGTGCTAAGAGCTTGGACCTCTGGCTCCTCTACTAATCACTGCAGATGTGTCGGTGTCTTCAGCTGCTGTGCTGATGACGTCACCGACCAGTTAGGTAGTCCATGGGAAAATTGATAGACACGTGAGAGAAACAGAGCGACGCGTATATTGTTACGTCGAGGGCCGGTGAGTTTGGTGTAATGGTCTCTCGCCCTCATCTCAATCCTGCATCGATGAAAAGGAAAGGTCGGTCATTCCTGTTAAGTGTAGTCGAGGACCGTGTAGGCCGTTTTCTTTCGACTAGAAGGTCGCTAGTTACATTTTCTGATGTCTGTATAGTCTTTATGACTTGGTCAAGAGTTGGTTTCTTACTGCTCAACACAACATCCTTAATGACCTCGAATTCGACGGTCTAACAATTACCTGTATTAAAAGACTACATTATCAAGTAATCGGGTGTTGTATCACTTTGTAAGGCACCTTTTGTCAACAATGATTCACGATTCTCAACAAATGTATCGAATATATAGAGAAAATTGTATAACCTGCAACTTCATAATGTATCTTCACTTCTTCAACTTGTTAAAGTGATTTCCGCACAGGATTGTGGAGGTGTATGGCTTTGTGTGAGTCCCTCGTGAAGCGAAATCAGATATCGCCTCTGGTAACACTAAGGTTTGTCTCAGTATTACACTAATTAACATCGACACAGTAAGTGCCTGGCTTGGACTTGTCAATTACCACCTCGACTGTGACTCGTTCTCTCCTGTGCCATGTGTGGACCCCTCATCTCTGACCTGCTTCGGGTAGCGATTTTAGAACGGTATTGTGGTTCCTCATTATGATCGTCAGGAAACAGAAATCTGATCGTAAATTACTAGATATTTAGTGAAATGTTTGATGAGCTGCTGTCCTAAACTGAACGAATCTTCACTTCGAAAAAGGTTTGCTATTTTTTTCTGTGTTTCACTTCAGGTGGTGTGTTGTACCATCTTCGGCTACAGGTGTTTAAGTTCCCCGTACTGCTACGCTACTACACCTGCAGACCGGCATCCTTGCACTGAAAGGCGTTCCAAACTGTTGTGTTAGACGACACGTGCTGAATTCAATGTTGAGTGTTGCTGTAGGCAACACACGACTGACTGGCTGTTTGTACTGGGCCACATGCACGAATGAGTTGCTGTGTTGAGCAACACGTGGAGACTTAAAAATGTTTTTTTTTCAGTTTTTTTGCTGAGCTAAATGCTCTGAGGTACCATTTCAGCCACCCACAAGTGTTGTGATGTTGGGCTGGACTGTGCCGACATGATAGGCTCCTGGAACTAGCTTCTGACTGGAAGACAGTGGAGGAGACCTGGAAAACGGACCAGCCCCCAACGTCACGTACATTCATGACTTGCAGATGATCAGGTGGCCTTATTCCACTTACGTTCACACCTCCAGAAAAGTAAGAGGATTCTTAGATCACTGCGTCGCAGCTAACAAGATTTCGGCGGGAGTTATACAGGTGGTATTTACCAGACATCCATCTCATTCCACCTAAGCTGGAGGCACAGCAGGTGGATAATCTGCCTGTATGTATGGTTGTCTATCAACCACCTATTTATCTATGTATTCACTAGCTCGGTGTGATGATACACAGAAGAACTGAAAAAGTTCTACGGAGGTGTGAGGAGTTACTGAGCCGTACTGAGCTGCAGTCGGTAGACAATGAGGCGGAATGAGGTTCCATCGAGGCGAAATGGGTCCTAATGAGACCCAATGTGTTAGGTTAGGACCTACCGGGGTTAAATGAGGTGTAGTGAGTTACATCAGCTGTGAGGTGAGAGCAGAGAGGGGCTAATTCGTGCTAAGATGACCTGAGCATGTCATTAGGAAGGATGAGAGGCGAGGAGGGCGACTGGTCAATCTTCGCACAGGGCTGCGGAGGTGGGAGTCAGGGGAGGGGAGGAAAGCTGTGGGAAAAAGGGTTGTAGCGGAGGGAAGGGGAGCAGCGAGGGAGGGGATGATAGAAATAAGGGTAAACACTTGGGAGGGAAGGCGGTGGAAGGGGGCCGTAGTGGTCAAGGGTCATTGGAGGAAAAGGGGAACAATTAAGGGAAGGGGAGGAGGGAAAGTGGGAGCTGGAATGTGGGTGTAGTGCAGTGTACATTGTGGTGAAGTACACCGTGCATCAAGGTGTAGTACACGAGTGAAGCACACGGTACATCATGAAGTGCGTCATACGCTGGTAGAGGGTCTCATATTGCCTGGTATATCCATTCGTTTATGTGTTGCTGCTTCTCTTACTGGAAACGTTTTCATGAATTTCATATTGCATATATACTTGTATCTTCCCAAATCAATGCTTTGGTTACACTGTACAGAAGTGACATGTTGAATGCGTATTCACAGTTTGCTATTTAGGTTCAGTGAGGGTTCACAAATGAGGCAAAGAGCTCTATGTCGACTCTTAAAACTGAGCTACACGTTGGCGTTTAAAATTAAACAATGCATCAGCTCTCAAACGTAAATGATACGTCAGTTCTCAAACGTAAATAATACAACAGTTCTTAAACGTAATAATACACCAGTTGTTTAAAGCACATTCTGACATGACTCTTCTGTATGAAAATCTTGCATGGATAGAAAACGTTAAAAGACCATTTTTCGTGCCTCTCTCTCTCTCTCTCTCTCTCTCTCTCTCTCTCTCTCTCTCTCTCTCTCTCTCTCTCTCTCTCTCTCTCTCTCTCTCGCCATCCTCACCCTCTCACCATCTGCCACCCTCTGCCCGCGCCTAAACACTTCTATTGGGCTTGAGGCCCTCATTACCAGCGAGAGTGTAAGCTCGTTATGGGGCAGGAGTGGGACAGGGCTGGTCATTACCCGGGCTGGCTGGCCACACCGTGCCCGCTGCTCTTACTGCAGCAGCTCCTCCTCCTCCTCCCCCTCGGCCACCACATGCACCACCCTTGCCACAACAACCGCGACAAATCTACCATCACCACAACCATTACCATCGCTACCATCATCATGGCTACCATGAAATCCATTATTACCCGAGCAAATCTACCATCACCACAACCATTACCATCGCTACCATCATCATGACTACCATGACATCCATTATTACCCCATCACCACAACTACCACCACCATCACCACAATTACCACCACCATCACCACAACTACCACTACCATCACCACAACTACCACCACCCACAATCTACCCTCTCCCCCTTCCTTGACTCTCATTAAGGGGCTCATTTTTCTCTCTTCCCCTTGGTCTTCAAGGCGCTCTTTTTCCCCAGTCTCTTTTCCTCGACCCTCATTATGGAGCTCTTTTTGCCCGGGCTCTTTTCCTGGAACCCACATTACGCGGGGCTCGCCCGTCGCTCGTGAGGGTAGAGGGGGGTTCCAGAGGGGTGGGATGGGGTAGAGAGAGAGAGAGAGAGAGAGAGAGAGAGAGAGAGAGAGAGAGAGAGAGAGAGAGAGGTAGTTTTAACGCGGTGTTTGCAGCCGGAGAGACACTGATAGGAGACCATTATTGTCAAACGATTCATTATTGAACGTAACAGAAAACGGTTTCCGGGGGAACGCGGCTGACAAACCTACATACTCATGTAAGTCAACACAACACACACACGTACACACATACACGCATGCATGAAAACAAAAGCTTACGTGCATACACTGAAGGAGACCATGATTATAACCATCAGGTTATGCCATTGGGTCCGGTGTTATATCTGGGTCAGGTTGCATCAGTGAGTGGTATAGGCTGGCGAAGGTATTGCAGTATTGCACACGCAAGACAATGCCCTCCGCGTTCTTACTACCATCACCCACTTCCTCTCGCCTACCGCAATGACTGTTTGAGTAATGGTGGTTACAAGTTCCACAACTGTATGTCATTTAATATGAAAGTCCGCTAGTCTTTTGGTCGTTTGTGCTTGTGACTGTATGTTTATCGTTGTTGCAACTATGATTTTTGCGAATTCTTTGTGTGTGTGTGTGTGTGTGTGTGTGTGTGTGTGTGTGTGTGTGTGTGTGTGTGCCGTGACATCAATTAATTTGGAGAAATGGTGTGAAACGTTTGAAGTGAGAATAAAGCCAAATATGTATATATATTTTTTTCCGTTAAACTTTGTCCATTGATTTAATTAAACAAAGGAAAACATTTGATCATTAATTCCAATACACAAATATATATATCCGTTTTGATGCAGGGAAAGAAAATATTAGATTACCGCCATGATAATTATTTTTATCTCGACTCCGATAATACTGTGAATTTCCTTTCAGTGTTAAATACAGCGTCTGAAATGTGTCTGTTCGCATAGGAAATAAAGAATAATAATAATTATCCGATAAATCAGAAGACAAAATCACGCCAGAGTAATGATTTGGATCACGGCGAGTTTGAGAGTCACATTAAATTTTCCTTTTGGGAGTGAAATCTATTCGTCAGCCAGAGGGAAGGTGATCGTGCCTCGCCTCGGGGCGGCTCCAGTACGTAGCAAAACCTTGATTAAACTCGCCATGGCTAAGAACAGCCCGGCAAATGAGCGTGTACCACACACTCGCGGGGGTAAAAGCCAGTTGTTTCATCAGCTGGGGAATGCGCGCGCCGTGAGTGACGGATGGCCAACAATCACGCGCTAAATTTCAGCCAATCGCGAGCCGTTCTACATCCCGTAGGCGCCACCAGATCGCCCCTCAGTTCGATGACGGGGGAGCGCTCCTTGTTTTCATGGCTTTCAGTGAGCCATATGAATGCGCAGACGGTGGAAAGTGGAAATATGCTTCATATACTTGATTCTCATGTCCATCACCGCCCCGTGGTCCGGTAACGGCCAAGTATCACTGAATAACATAAGAGGACAGGACTTTAGTTTCGGCAGTACTTTGGGGCAAGAAGGTGTGGCAGACGGAGTCTCTCTCTCTCTCTCTCTCTCTCTCTCTCTCTCTCTCTCTCTCTCTCTCTCTCTCTCTCTCTCTCTCTCTCTCTTTCGGCTTCAGAAGCCATCTTTAAAGGACGAAGCTTAAACAAAGTACGGCACATTTCAGTCTCTCACTGTAAAGTATGGACACGACGCACGATGGAAGGGAAAAATGATCCTTTTCCAAAGACTGCAGAGGGGCTAATCTTGCGTAAGCATATAGTATAAACACCCTCTTCCTACTGAACCGTACTGTTTTGATAGTTCTATATAGCAAGGTACCAGCGAGGGTTTTACGATGTCTGATTCCCCCTCCCCCTTTTTTTTTTCTTGTCCACTTAAGTAACCATCAAACAAAGGTTCTGAAAGAAAAAAAAAAGATGTGTATTTCTGTTGATTATATCCCGTCAAAAATTTCTAAACGTTAACTGGTGTTATAATGATTCATTATAAACCATGGTTTTCTATATAATCTATTAACGATCAAAGATGTATACACGTGTCACACGTATTATGTTCTTGCGAACCAATTTTAATTATGGCTTCCTACTGGTTACCTGATCACTTTCCAAATGCTCCAATTAGATTTTTCGATACATGGTAGAGATTGGAAAATGATACGAGTTACATTTCCCAATTAAATCTTTGTGTGTGTGTGTGTGTGTGTGTGTGTGTGTGTGTGTGTGTGTGTGTCTAAGAGAAAGAGAGTTTACCAATCGTGGTTCCTCATCTCGGTATCTCATTTCCATCATGAGTGACTTTTCACCTCCTCAATCAGTTTGTTGCACTTGCCCATCATACCGCTGTCACAGGGAGCGTTTCCTCACACCTCTCCTGACTCTGATGTCGTTTCTTTCTGTCATCCAGCTGATTGGTTCCTCCCAGTTTCAAAGAACGGTTCATTATAAACTTCAGCGGACACAGTGAGGAAACGTGGCTGTTGTGATCATGTCTCCCCCTTGACCTGTCTTGAATTGTGAGCATCAAACACAAGAGCTGTTTCTCCCCTCTCGCTGGGGCCCACGTCCTTTACCTCACACGCAGCTACGTCCTCACGCCGTTGGACTTATTTACACTTCCGCGTGATGGCTGACCGAATTGATTGATGGTCGTATGTTTCTCGTCAAACGTCGCTAAAGACACATATTTCAGTGCGTTCAAGATTGTCTAAGTAACATCGTTGGGCACATTCTTCCATTTTCCCTGAGGTGTTCTGAACCACACCACAGAAATACAGCCATCAATGTCACCCAGATTCTTGTGCGATCCGGGCCAAGAGGCCAGACACACAGGCCAGGTCTGCTGCTGGCCCGTTGTTGTGCTGCTGGCCCGTCTTAATCACCCCAGATCTGTTTTGTCTCGCTGCTCGCCCGTGTTTAATTACTTCTCCCAGTAATTACTAGGGGGGAGGCCCTGGGTCTGCCGCGCCCTGGGAGACCGCCACGGCCACTAGGAGGATTCCCCTAACGCTCTTCTACCCTGGGAGACCGCCAAAGCCATCAACAGGACCCCTCTTGACACTCTGGTACTCTTGGAGACCTTTTCACCCACCAACAGGACTCCCCTTCGACGTTCTCCTGCCCTGGGAGACCACCAAGGCCACCAACAGCCTCCTCTAACTATCTCCTACCCTGGGAGACCACTAAGGCCACCAACAGCCTCCTCTAACTATCTCCTACCCTGGGAGATCACCTCAGGACTCCTTTACTCTGGCAGGACTTAACAGAAGCTCCCAGGCCTCCTACTGTCATCACACCTTGTAAGGGAACAGCTGTTCATTATGTGTGGGAGGTATACTATTATCTGGTACGCCTACGATATTGTAATTAATATTTAGGGACATAGTCGTCAACTTGATTTTATTCCAAGACAACAATTTGCTGAGCTTGGAAGAAAAAAGGTATCTTGTAAGTTACGTACGACGCCAGTACTGTATCACATCTTGTAAACCTGAACGGCGAGATTCAAGTCACATTTAGAAAAAAAAAAATGTCCTGCATTCATTCATTAGGCAGAACTTGCTTTTCAGTCAAGAGTTTTATGTTCGCTTGGAGGTTAAGGCTAGAGAGAGAGAGAGAGAGAGAGAGAGAGAGAGAGAGAGAGAGAGAGAGAGAGAGAGAGAGAGAGTTTCAACCAAAGAGTCGTAACCTGACGAATGATGGTGATGACACAAGAGGGACGGGACGAGTTTACGTTGATGGTGAACAGAGACGCCAGCGGGTGCGGTGATGGTGACGTTGGTGAGGCATATGGTGACCGAGGCAGTGGGGTCTGGCTGGCGACGCCCCCAGTGGGAGGTGAGGGAGGAAGGGGCGTCTGCAGGGGGAGGGGGGGAGGGGGGGGGCGATGTGTGATGGGAGGATGGGTAGGAAGAGGGTGAGAGGGTGGGTATTTAGGTTGGGATAGGTGATGGGTGACTAGATGGGTGTTATAGTGGATGAGAAGGGATGGAATGGATGATGTGGTGGATGAGTAAGAAGGAAAACGAGGTGGAGGATTAGGAAGGTTAAGTTGTGGAGGAGGAGTGAATGAGAGGAAGATGGGACATGAGTGAAAGTGGGAAATGATGTGAGTTTGGATGAGGAAAAGTTGAATGAGGGGTGGATGAGATGTGGGTGAGGGGATGGATGACGTGATGGCTGAGGAGAAGCAAATGAGAGGGTGGATGAGGGGAGGCGAGATCCTTATCTCAGTGAATGTCGTGGGCGTTATGAGAAAAAAGGATGATAAGAAAGTAAGCCTATGTCGCCCCCATGGTATCTCTCTTTGTTGGTCTCCCTCGGTATTACCTCCTCCCCTCATACTCTCTCTCTCTCTCTCTCTCTCTCTCTCTCTCTCTCTCTCTCTCTCTCTCTCTCTCTCTCTCTCTCTCTCTCTCTCTCTCTCTCTCTCTCTCGTCTGCCAACCTGTATAAAGTGGCGAGATAGAGAGAGCGAAACAAAAAAGAAACTGTTTATAGATGTGTAAACTGCATAACGCTGAGGTTTTTCGAGGAAGGGAGGTGTAACGAGTTTCCAGACCTGAGTTGCCCACAGGGTCCCAACTGCTTCAAACAGGAAAGCATCGCCAGTCCATACCGTCAACACCAGGGAAGAGATGCCAACACAACCAACACGCCATCAACCCAGCCGACGCAACCAACATCAGCCAACACAACAGGATCTATCAACACTAGCCAACGCAGCGGTATCTAACACAGCCAGTCAGTGCTAAGTATCATCAACAAATACACGGCCTAACCATCCAACACAGCAGTACGTAACATCCTCCAACACAGCGTCGTCAACCAGTACACATCCCAGCCATCCAACACAGCACTAGGCACCACTATGTAACATCAAACAACACAAACCCACGACAGACAAGTAGCTAACTCATGGCCGCCCTTGGGTAACCATCAGTCAATTAATTATTCGCCATAACTTGATTACAGGTGGTGGATGGGTGTGGAACCGGCGGCGCCCACGCCCGCCGACAGGTAATGTCTGCCAGGCCGCCCCACCCAGGAGTTTACGGCCTGCCAGGGGAGTCAGTGCTGGCACGGCTATAATCAGCACCGCCAGGCTGATAGATCGCATGTGAGGGGTGTAGGCCTCCGCTGTGGGCAAGGCGAGGGAGGTGTGGGGTTACGCAGGGTGAGTCGGGGACTTTTATGGAGGGAAAGGAGTGGAGGGAGGGAAGGGGGGTTTTACTGGAGGGAGAGGAAAGGGGGTAGAGTCAAGGTCGTGAACTGGAGTGCTGTAAGGGGATGGTAGTGGTCCATACTGAGGAGGAAGATGTGGCGTCTGTTGTAAATTGGAGGAAGAGAGGTGGGTCTGCATGTATTGTATGGGAAGGGGGGATTTGTGGTGGACGTTATGATTAGGTGGCAGGGGGTTCCTGATGCTGCTCCCACTCATGCTGTCTGGATCATGGGGGGGTTGAGTGTGACCCATAAGCTTATCATACCCGGGTCTCGAGATATGAGTATGACTTGTGAAGCAATATGAACCTCAAGGTCCGAGTATGACGTAATTAGAAGCCTAAGTATGAGACATGCCACGCCTCCAGCCTTCAGTGTGAATGTGATTTGTGAACAGAAATCTGAGTGTAGTCTGTGAGTCACACTCAGCCTTGAAATATTAGTATGACCGAATCATCGTGAGCCTCGAAGGTTGAGTTTGACCCTCGAGTTAGTCTGAGCCTCAAGGCCTAAGTATGGCCTTCATGTCAACTTGAACCTCGAATCAATCTGAACCTCGAAGCTTGAGTATGACCTTCGAGTCGAGTGGAACCCCGAAGCTTGAGTATGACCTGCACCTCACTCTGAGCCTCAGGGAGTATGACGTAACGTACATTATTCGAGTGTTAGACACGATACTAGTAAGGGATTACTGAGCCCAATCTCCCAGGAAATGCAGCAGGGCGAGGGATTACAGTTACATAACAATCCTGTGGGATTTCAGAGAAATCCACTCACATTTAGGAGATCGTCCGGTAATGCTCATTAATCCAGACGGCTAATAACAAGTAAACAGGGATTATGCTATGGAGAGTATGTGGAACGACCCACTCCACCTTACTGCTTCACCTGTCTCCTAATTGTCTTACGCTCCACCTTCCACCTTCCTCCTCTACCTCCCTCCTGACGTCTCACATTCTGTTCTCCACATTGCTCTTCCACCTCCCTACTGACTGTTACATCCTTCATCTTTCTCTTTGCTGTTCCGTTTCCCACCTGACTGTTTCTGCTCCACTCCCGGCTGCTCCACCTTTCGGCCTGCCTCTCACACTCCACCCTCCACCTAGCTGCTCCATCTTCCTCCAGACCGCCTCACATTCCACCCTCTCTCCGCCTTAATACTTCATATCCTAATTACCTCCATCCTAACCTCCAAAACATCAGACACACAGACAAGGGTAAGTACCGCTATTTGTTCCTTACAGTGAAGTGACGCGTTGTAGACATCGTCTGTACGTTGATAAGGCAGTTCAGAGATGATGCGTTTCCATTTATGTTTGCTGATGAAGTGCTAGTGGTGGAGATATCATGATACTGGTAACAGTGCAAGAGACGATTATTCTCAGAAGCACATCAAAAAAGACCTCTTGATCCAGGTGGTACACCGGTCTGTAATAAATAACCCAGGCAGTCGATGGGCCTATAGCCCTCATAACCAACCAACCAATACTGCGTCAATAGCTTCAACAAACATATGATGATATATACACGTGACCTTTTCCCCTCCCTGGTGTAACCTGTTACGAAAGGAGGAATAATTAGTGGAGGAGGAGGAGGAGGAGGAGAGAACACATGTTTCCTCAGCGATGCCGTTCACCTCACAAGGAACAGTTGTTATGCGAGATACAAGGAGGTGTGTGTAGGGGGGGGAGGGAGATAAAGGGGAGGGGACGGACATTATGGAATACAGGGGTCATGTGAGGAGTGGATGAGGGATTTAGAAGGAGTTTGTGAGGAGGATGTAGCAAGTAAAGGATCGCAGGGCCGTGAGACTTGGCAAGATGAGCAAGTTTTGTTAGGTTATATCGGGCATAGATAGTGAGGAGATAGGGGAGGAAAGTGAGTGCTGGTTGAGGATGACGTGGGTGAGGTGAGGGTTTGTGAGGATGGGGACAGAATGTGAATGAGGTGAATGCTTGGCGGGACGGGCCTGTTTGGCTCACACAGCTCAGGGAGACCGGGTATCTATTATGTTCCGTTGCTCACTTTCCCAAAGTCTCCTGTGTGTACACACGAATGTACGAATAAGTATCGTATCGTCTGATGAAGATCATAGGGCCGAAAGGCTGGTTTCTAAAGTACAGAGAAAACGTAGGGGACTCGTGAATCACAAGATCTTAGGGAAGGCCATTTGAAGCAAAGGATCTGTGAGAGAAAGGCACTTGAAGAACAGGATTTATTCAATTGGGAAAAATATATTAAACTCGGGATTTCATAAGCAAAGAATTTGTTAATATATGATTTCTGAGGCACGGGATTCCTGAAGAACACGAGTTAATGATAGAGAATTTCTGAAGCCATGAATTGATAGCTACAAGGGATTTCTTAACATGATGTATGGAGATTTCCGAACCAATTGACATACAGGATTTTTCATTAGGATAACCAGGGATTTCTCAACCATGACATATATGACCTCAACCACAAAATATGGGATTTTTCAACAATATGACACGTGAGATTTCTCAGTCACGAGAACCATGTCATTTATGAAATACGGGATTTCCCAATAGTCAAGTTGGAGTACCTTCCTTCATAGTATGCCGGGTATCGAACCAAAGACTTCAGGAACACAAGGCCGAACCAAAGGCTTCAGGAACACAAGGCCAAACCAAAGACTTCAGGAACACAAGGCCAAACCAAAGACTTCAGGAACACAAGGCCGAACCAAAGACTTCAGGAACGCAAGGCCGAACCAAAGACTTCAGGAACACAAGGCCGAACCAAAAGACTGCAAGGCCGAACCAAAGACTTCAGGAACACAAGGCCGAACCAAAGACTTCAGGAACACAAGGCCAGTGTTTCGTAAGGAGAGGGGGTCGACTGCATCTGGTTGCTGAGGTAGACGGAGGGATTAATTGACCTGAAAGGTCATGTCATGCATGATCTGCCTGACAGGTATAAATCTATCTGTCAGATGTTGGTCTACCTGATTGGTGGTGTTAGTCTACCTGAAAGGTGTTGGTCGACCAGATACATGTGGTGATCGACCCGGCAGGTATGAAACGACCTGAAAGGTTGTTGTTAATCGACCTGTCTCGGCAAGATGTCGGACGGGTTGTGATTAGGTCGAGAAATTGGGTCATCAAAGCCAGGGGATGAGGGGAGAGGAGGATAGACGAAATAGAAAAATGAAATGGAAAAAAAAAAAAAGAAAAATGACGGAGGAAAAGGAGAACATGATGTAGAAAGGCGGAGGAAATGAAGGATGGGAAGGAGATGCATTGTAGAACATTGCCCAAGACTGAGGGAAGCGTATGAAAAATAAGACACACAAGAGGAAGGAAAATGAGGATATGAATGATAAATATGGGAAACAAGCAATATATGAAATTTTGATTACAAAGAACAAGGGAACATGTTTAGGAGAAAGTGAAAAAAATATACGCAGAGAAAAGAATGAAAGAAAAAAAGACGAAAAACAAAAACATCGGGACAAAGAAAAGCATGGAACAATAAAAAAGCACAAAAGAGGAATATGGAAGAGGTTAGAGGAACACCAGGCGATAAATCGCGTAAGGAGGTCCTTAAGACCAGGTGAAGGTACTAATCACTAGGAGCCCCAGCTTACGTAATTAATGTTTTAATTACTGGCCCGTTTAATACCATTATCTTCGCCGATCTGGTCACCTGGACCCCACGTACACACACACACACCTGCTGGCAGCAGCCTCCCGCAGTCCCGCTCTGCGTATGGCGCTCACGTAATTACGGCAAGCAAACGCTCGAACTATATACCTCGCGCTATCGTGGTCATCAACAAGGCAGTTGTCGGCTGGTTAAGACAGCGTATAGTCACTCGTACTGTACACGATTGGGGGAAGTCAGTCGTAACGCAGACTTTTGAATGTGTGAGGTGTCGCCTCTGGCTGTGGGAATAGCAGTGTCTATTGAGTGAATATTTCAGGGAATTACTGTTATGCTACGAATGGCCAACTCCTCCGCCGCTGGCGTAAGAATTGCTGCCACAACCCGTCCTTTTATGGGACAGGAGTGAGCAGCATCGATGTGTACTTGTAAGAGACGACGCCTACAACTCTCTTGGACTTCTGAGAGAGAGAGAGAGAGAGAGAGAGAGAGAGAGAGAGAGAGAGAGAGAGAGAGAGAGAGAGAGAGAGAGAGAGTAATCCTCCTAAAAACTCCCTCCAAAACCCTCCATTTCGCACCCTTCTTGATTGAAGGGTTCGGGAGCGACCACTGGGAACATTTGGTCCGTGAATCACACACACACACACACACACACACACACACACACACACACACACACACACACACACGTCCACATTTTGACAGCTAGATGAGATCATGTCCATGTGTAGGACTGGACGGCTCTTCCTTATTACAAATCAAAAGACAGATAAGAAGTGTGAAGTTCGTCCCTCACTGGGCACGGTAAACAAGCGCCCCTTACGCCCGACATATATAACCATCGGATAATAGAAGGGGCGACACACCTCTATGTCCATACAACGAAGGATGAGGTTACAATCCGGGACTCAGGCTATTTGTAACCGATAAAGAACGTAAAGAAGGGGAGCAGAAATGGTTTGCTCCGCTCTGGGGTGATGATATGTTACACCTGCTAACAGTGAGGTGCGTTTCTTTAGTAGTAGCGGTAGTAGTAATAATGAAATGATAACATCACTTTATCAAGGAATTCTTGGCTACCGGTAAAAAAAAAAGAGATCGATTATTTATTGTTCCATCATTCATTGGATAAATATGCGCAAAATAAGCATGGAAGGAAACAGATGTATATTTTTTCCTCCCCTTATGCTAATACGAAAATCCTCCCAAGCTGTGTTCTGTCAGACATGGGAAGAAGCAGTTCCCATTGTCCGGGCGAAGAATCATTGGCCTGAGGTGCCACCAGATGTTCAGCCCCCGGGGGTACATTTCATCTGGTAATTTAGGCATCAACAGAAGAAAGAGCCACCTCATTTCCAAGATGCACATATATTACGTACTTACAGAGCGTCGTAGAAATCTCTTTAAATTTTCTTCCATTCTAGTTGAAACACCAGTTTTTTTGTAATGGCATGTCTGACTCCACAGAAGGGAGAAGTTACGTGAAATGGTAATTACGTGACGCTTTGTGGAGTGGAGGGTAATCCATCACTAGATTATGTAGTTAGGAGACGGGTACAATTATCCATCTGTGAATTATGTAACAAGAATACACATGTAGCTGAAAGACAGTAACCCATCAGTCGTCAGGTATCTAGAATACAGTTATGATGATCCATCAGTGAAACATGTAGTTACAGTACACGTGAAATGATCTGCCAGTCATTATGTAACTAGATTACACTTCCAGTAATCCATCTGGGGGATTATAAAGCTAGAACGCGTGGAGAAACTTTACAACACGTCTTAATTCCGGACGCCGAAAGCATTCCTTTAATGATTATCATTTACATTCTGGGCCAAACCATTGTTCTTAGAGAGTCCATCCCCCCCAACCCTCCTCCCTCCAACCTCCCGCCTCCCCCCTAACATTCATTCCCCTCTTCACCTGCACCCACGTCGCTCCTCAGACCGAAATGACGACCAATCTGCGCTCAAGACGTAAGGAAATACGTTTCATGTCTCTGATTAACCCCCCCACCCCACCCCCACCTCCCCCGACCCATTCCACTTTCTCCTGAGCGTGACTTGCCGAGCGGAAGGCAACATGAAAGTCGCGACCAGCAGTCTCAACTATTTATCTTCCACCCATATTAGGTCGTCTGTCATACAGGCGGAGAGTCTCTCTCTCTCTCTCTCTCTCTCTCTCTCTCTCTCTCTCTCTCTCTCTCTCTCTCTCTCTCTCTGATTTCGTTCACTCGTAGCTGTTGTCGCGGGAGGGGATGGATGGATGGATGGATGGATGGATGAATGGATTCGGAAGTTAGGCGGAACAGGGAGAAGAGAGGGGAAGTGGTGAGGCAGAAGAGAGTACCTAACGATTGCAGTTCGATTTCAGTTTTTCTTTTTGATTTCGATTGAGAGAGAGAGAGAGAGAGAGAGAGAGAGAGAGAGAGAGAGAGAGAGAGAGAGAGAGAGAGAGAGAGAGTAGGAAACATTATTGGCTAAACAGCGCTACTCCCTGCAGGAGGACGACGCTACTATAGGATGTGATCCCTGCAGGAGGACGACGCTACTATAGGATGTGATCCCTGCAGGAAGACGACGCTACTATAGGATGTGATCCCTTCAGGAAGACGACGCTACTGTAGGATGTGATCCCTGCAGGAGGACGACGCTACTGTAGGATGTGATCCCTACAGGAGGACGACGCTACTGTAGGATGTGGTCCCTGCAGGAGGAGGACGCTACTGTAGGATGTGATCCCTGCAGGAGGAGGACGCTACTGTAGGATGTGATCCCTGCAGGAGGACGACGCTACTGTAGGATGTGATCCCTGCAGGAGGAGGACGCTACTGTAGGATGTGATCCCTGCAAGAGGACGACGCTACTGTAGGATGTGATCCCTGCAGGAGGACGACGCTACTGTAGGATATGACCCAGGCAGGAGGAGGACGGTGGCGCAGGATGTGACCAAGCCGGAACACGCCTACAGAATCACTGCAGTTGTTCCAGGGTCGCCCTGGTCATTGTTCGTCCAGTTTATGGGTGTAGGGTGGGTCGCCATTGTTGCCAGCCAGGGAACAGCCCCCCTTCCCCAGTGTCTTGTGTCTCCGGAAGCTTCTCCCGCAGGAGAGGCTGTTTTTCCCTAGATGAAGTGATGGTCTCCTTCCACGAATATTAATTTCCTCGTATGGGTGGGTTGGTGGGTGGGTGGGGTGGGGGGGTTATATCATCTCTGTCTCATTACCATAAGAACCATTTTTTCACCTACAAGAAAGTATTTTATTTCTTGTATGTAGCTTGGTGGATGAGAGTTTAACCATAGATATGTCTTTTGATTTCTGTGCCAAGTCTCCCTCTTGGTGTGTGTGTGTGTGTATATATATATATATATATATATATATATATATATATAGGGTGGTCTACGGGTTGTCCTTTGACACAGGTCGTCTTTTGTGTTACAGTGATGTAAAGCTTCCTTCTTGACCTATATAGAAGGTCATATCAACAACCATTTTTATATGACAGTGATTAACATTTTCTCTCTTGTTAAGTCGTGAGGTCGTCTTAGGGAAGGTCCTGTTATCTTAACTGTCTCTCTTTTTTTTTTTATGACGGTGGTAATAACACTAATTTCTGAAACTACCGGGGGTCATACTTCTCCTGAATCACGGACGTCTGTATGCCGTTAGGGGGTCTCGCTGCCATCATACATATATCAATTTTTGTACTTCAAGGAAGGAAGGAAGGCCGTCCGTCCTGCCTCACTTTGAAAGGTGTGTTTTCTCCTAGCATGACACTCTTGTTTCTTGTGGTGACACCGCTGCAAGCAGGAGAGACACTTCCGTCGTTGCGCTGTTAATGTGGGAGCACATTTACACCACACACACACACACACACACACACACACACACACACACACACACACACACTCCCTGAGGGCCAGTGATGCATCGATCACCATAGCTTTCCTCTTTTCCTGCCTCTTTCCTCTCCACTTTCACTGTCTTCCCTTTCTTGATCGGCCTCTCCTTTTCCCTCACTGCCTTCCCTCTCTTTATCTGTCCCTTTCTTCTCCTTCCTCATTGCCTCTCTCTCTCTCTCTCTCTCTCTCTCTCTCTCTCTCTCTCTCTCTCTCTCTCTCTCTCTCTCTCTCTCTCTCTCTCTCTCTCTCTCTCTCCCTCCCTCTCTCTCCTTTCTGCCAGGTATGGATCTGTCTGACTGACTCTTTCACGGTAGGTGAGGTAACCTGGGGTCGCCGTCGTTGCGGGGTCATTGGCGTTCTGTTGTTTACTAAAGACTCTGATTATTAAGGAAGCCCTCTCCTTGTGGCTTACCGGAAGCCTTGTAGAATTTGATTAATTTTTGTGTCTCGTTTGGTGGTAAGTCAAACAAGCCATCTCGATTGCCGAAGGCTTCGAAATGAAATGAACTGGTTTTCGAAATAAAAGTTAACTGGTCTGAGTAATAATGTTGACCGCTTTTGAAATGAAATAAACTTGCCTTGGTGGCCGGATGAAGGTTAACAATGGTGAACTGGTTCTCAGAACTGCCGAGGGTTTTAAGATAAACTGGTTTTGGTGACACCGTGAGAAGCACTTTATACAAGTCGATGCGATGCCACAGTCTCTTTCTCGTTATCCGTGACAGTATTTTCTGTATGAGCTGATCATCATCTAGTGACTTGTTGGTTAGTTTGGGAATTTCGTCACGGGCTCTGATGGCTGTGAAATTCAGACCGGCGAAAGTTGCGGTGGCAGTAGTGATAATAGTAATAGCATTAGTTCCATGCAAATTACAATGGACATTTATCCGGCAGATGTTTGCTTCAGTCAGACGGTGTGAACCCCGTCTCCCAGGCTCTCCATGGCCTCGGGTGCTCAGAGTGAGAGGGTAAACACATCTGCTGTCGCCGCGGATAGGCCTCCTCAGGCCTAGGTAATGACTCAATACCACCAGCTGCCCCGCTTGTTTCCGGGCGCTGCCGGCTGCCTCTTGTCCGGCCAGTGCCGCCGCCGGACGCACGGACGCTGGGCACACTTGTGTGTGTGTGTGTGTGTGTGTGTGTGTGTGTGTGTGTGTGTGTGTGCGAGCGCGCGTGTGCCTACTTGCCGTGAATGTACCACAAGCGGCGGTCATGTATGGCAGTGTCGGGCCAACCGGACGTTGACCACACTCACTTCTCGCTCCAAGGGATTCCTATATAGCCGGACCCGGAACCTGTCTGCTCAACCTGCCGGGGCGCCCACATGCTATTAGGGGGTGGAGGAGGGGAAAAGGGGAGGGAGAGTAAAGGGGAGAGAAAGAGAGGGGGAGTGAGGGGCGAGTGCTAAGGTCATCCATCCACCGTGCCTGGTCCGTGTGCTCTGCTTCATGCTCTCTGCTGGCCTAGCTCTACCTACACACACATGGCTGACATGGGTGTTGATAAACCATTAGAACTGCCTGATTGATGATTAAACAGACAAATAAACCAATTGAGTAAGGTGTATATATATATATATATATATATATATATATATATATATATATATATATATATATATATATATATATATATATATATATATATATTCGTGTATGTGGTTTACACATTAATGAATATTTGTTTATCATTTTATCAGTGTTATCTCTACCGGATTTTTGAATAAGAAAAAAGGTTAATACCCTCACATCATGTTACTGATACTTATCTCAGTATGATAATGATGCTTATCTCCAGTGGGTTATAGTTGCTCACCTCAGTTTTGATAATGATGCTGGCTTTCATTATGATACTGATGGTCGTCCCAGTATTATAATATTGCTGGTCTCCCTTATGGCAGTGATGGTGCTGAGGTACCCATCACTCATCACCTTCCATCCATCTTTGTTATCACCTTCACCTCACCATCAGTTTCCTGTCATCATCAACAACGTTTCCACTTCAGCCTCACAACTCATGACTTGTCTTGAACACGTATTGATCCCTTTCATGACCCCGTACACACAGCAGCGGCCTCATGGCCACGGAGTGTGCAACCTGATTAATCCCTTTTGGACACGTACAATACACCCTCATGTCATCGTAATAAAAAAAAAAAATCTCATGCTCACGTAGTGAGTGTTCTCATGACCCCACAGTGAGAGATCTCACGTTTCTGTAGAGAACAGCCTCATGATCATATATTGTTCACTCTCATGATCGCGCACAGACCCGTCATATCGAAGATCTGGGCCAACTCATCATATCAACCCCACCTTCTTACAGATACGTGTAACACCCATATCCACATTATGAGAACTCATTTCACATACTGAACGTCCTCGTCTTTCTCCCCAGCTGGTTTAGTCGGGGTAACTCACTTTCAGCGCCACCGTATCATCATCCCAGGGAGAAACCTTGTCCATGGCTTTAGAACACAACCAAATAGTGTTGACAGTAGTTGTGTGACACGTCAACATAGTGTGCTGAAAGGACTCGTCCCGTGCGCCACGTCCCCGCCCCCTACTGCTTCGTCCCTCCCTCTGTACACCACGTGCCCCTTTGTACTTCCGTCCCTCTCCGTGCTTTACTTCCCCTTCCGAACGTTGTTCATTACTTCTCCCCTCTCCTTACGCCCCCGTCCGCCCCTCTGCAGTCAATAACAGCTTCAGGAGGGAGGTAAAAAGTGTAAGATACACATCATCTCTGAGAGAAATAGTTGATGCTGTATGCTGCCGTATATGATGTTATTTTCATAATCCTCTTTGAAACGTAAAGACACACATGTCCTTGACTGTATGTTTGACGTTTTCTGTTTGACTTAGGAGACAGTAACTATGATACACACGTCATGCACGCAGACTTGGAACTTGTATTATTTGAAGTGGGACTGAGTAATTTTACGACTTTTTCTTTTCCATTACCGACCCCCATACCTCTTATCTCTTCATCCTTCGTGTTTTTCTTCGTCTTGTATCCTTCTGCTCACTTCCTTACCTCTGAACATGTTCTTTATCCTAATTTTCCCTCTCCCTTTCTTTCGATCCTTTCAAATACTCCCTTCAGCACCACCCTCTCCTCACTTGAGCTCCTCTTTCTCTCCCTTAACCCTTTTTTTCCACTCCCCCACCCCCCTTCCCCAGGAGGACCAAAGCAGGCCCCGGGGAAGCCTCCTCCTAATGACTGTTAACCCTCGTGAGCCTAGACAAAAGGTCGCTCATTACGTATTCATGAAGGCCAGAATCATCCCAGTTTGCCACGACTGCAGACAAATACTCGACGAGTCCGGGATGGCGGAGCGTCGACTGGGCCTCCGTCAGGGTAAAACACTACTGACGGAGGAACAACTACTGACGGAGCTTCACAATTATCGCCTCAACGACCCTTCGCGCTATGGACGGTAATGGCTAACTCCGTAGTATGGTGACAACGAAAATCGTGACATGAGAATTAACTCCATTATTACATCCATTACTAAGGATGACATCTGAGTGCTGTACAGCATGTATTGAAACACTTCCACCTGGGAATTAGGACTTTATTACCAGGCTAATTAAGGCTGGCTTTTGATTGCTGCACGAGACACGAGACACAGGGGAACACAGGCTTATTGTTCCGCTAATTAAGCCTGCTTTTTGATCGTCACAGACCGCCGGGGGAGTGAAATACCTGCTCACGGGAATAAAGAACTAAGGGACACCTATCGCAGGGGAGATAATCAAGGGGTTGAAGTGATGGGGGTCCGCTTCATGAATCCTTGATCAAGCTCATTCCCACCGTCAACACAGGCAAGAATAGACTGTAGCCGAGTGTCCCTCCATTGCTTACCATCTGACGGAGGGGGGGGGCGCCCGAGGTGCGGCGAGAGGGGAGGAGGCTGTGTATGTGAAGCAGAGAGAGAGAGAGAGAGAGAGAGAGAGAGAGAGAGAGAGAGAGAGAGAGAGAGAGAGAGAGAGAGAGAGTTTTTGTGGAAGAGGAGAGAGGGGGGGAAAGTATTTGTTGGAAGAGGGTTGAAGTGGGAGAAGAGAGAAGCAGTTATAATAACCAACTGTTCGTGTGAGCCAATAGGTCTCCCCGGATACACCAAGTCAAAATGGGATTGCTGGAGCTTCATGCAAGTTCATACCATGGCTCTAGGAACCTCCAGTCTATCTATAGTGACCGCCTCGCTACAGCAGCTAGCAACGTGAAAGACCCACAGGCACATTGGTGCAGGGAGGGTTCCACGCAAAGCACACGTCCGCTGAGAAGTTCGGGACAGGGTGGTACTTGTCGTCTGGACTGGAGTTCAAACAGCAATTAACTTCTGCATCCTCAAGACCGTCACGCTACTTGTGTGTGCCTGCATTACCTCTTGGCGGACCAGTTTAAAGTTTAACATTCCCAGGAGAACCCAGAGCACACACACACACACACACACACACACACACACACACACACACACACACACACACACACACACACGCTCACCAGTGTCAACAAAACGTATTCCCAAGGTAAAGCCAGGACCGGAGTTACGATGTAGTTGGCGCTGGTAACGACATTAACCTAACGATCCTCCAACCTCCACCTCCACCCCTCCCCAAACACCCACCACAGACCAGACGGGCTAGCTACCTCCTCCACCATCCCCCCCAACTCAAACAAATCCTTGGTCACTACGCATTCAGAGGGAATCCTCGCCAGGTCCTCACTGCGATCGGTCGTGCGGGGTGTATGGCAGGAGGAGGGGTGAGCGTGCGTCGCAGGCAGGTACCGTCGAGCAGAATATACGACCACGAGTTGTATAATTTGTGTGTGTGTAGGTTTTGTATGAGGGGATACCTGGTTGTATGGCGGGGAGGGAGCCCAAGGGGCGGGACTCAATCCCTAAGTTAAACACCAGAATGTCGCAAGGTAAACAACGCGAGGGGTAACTGAATCAAATGGGATGGTACACGCGGTTTGTCGCAGCCTCTCCCACATCCCTAAATCGACCCTACAAAAATAACAGGTGTGGCCGGCCGGCCTACGTGGGACTGGTTTAAAAGGAGCTCGGGGACGTGTGGGAATATGGCCTCCTGAGGAGGAATAATAGACTAATTTGGGTGGTGTGTGGACGACCGCGATGAATGGAAGTGTCAGGATATTCGAACAGATGGGTGCGTCCCTGGTCCGTGGAAGCCGCACTCTCTCTCTCTCTCTCTGTCTCTCTCTCTCTCTCTCTCTCTCTCTCTCTCTCTCTCTCTCTCTCTCTCTCTCTCTCTCTCTCTCTCTCTCTCTCTCCTATATATATATATATATATATATATATATATATATATATATATATATATATATATATATATATATATATATATGCAGCCTGAATTAGTGCAAAATCCTTTAGATAAAGCGTACGTACGGGGGCCAGAACACCGTGCCCCCTGGATCTGTCCGCCTGGCTGTCTATGGATACTTTCTTGTCAGCAGCAAGCTAACTCAGAAGAACACATTGCATGATGGAATCTTCATACCTACATCACAGGCGGAGCTAACGAGCTGATCAAAGTTTGCGTCAGTCAGTTGCATAAGATTTACACATGAATTTGGGGGAAAAAATGAAGATTATTTCACAAGAGCTGTAACCCCAGGGCTCTGAGCGACGGGAAGTTCAAATTTACAATACAGTTGTGTCTGTATTAGGCAAAGACCATTATCATGGCCTGGAGAGTCATGAGTTCAGAGGTTTTTACCTTCTTCTTCTTCTTCTTCTTCTTCAGTGTAACTCGCGGCGGGACATCAGGCGACGCAAGTGGCTCCCGTTATCAGCTGCGTCTGGGCAATCCCAAACGACTGCAGATAACAAAACCAACAACAGCAGATAACACAGCAAAATCAGTAAACCCCAGCTAACAACCCTACAGCAGGGATAACCTCACCCCCCAACCAACCAACCAACCAACCAACCAACCAAAGAGCCCATGAGCACGAGGAACAGCCATAATACCAGTGTGAACAACCAGACCCACCAGACTGGGTGCTGATGGCTTTATAACCGATGTCCCTCGTGTAATTAGCAGAACCGTTCAGCCCACAAGAGCCAACGTGGACTTCCGTCTTACAAGCGTTCTTGGGGTTCAACTGAGGTGAGAAGTGGACCTTCAGAGGGTAGTGGTGGCCTGTGTTCCTGTCCGGTAGGGTGGGATAACACACACACACACACACACACACACACACACACACACACACACACACACACACACACACACACACTTACACACACACGCCTGGACACGATTGGTTGCACAACTAAGAGTTTACAACTGTCGTCGACGCGTATTTATGAGGAGCGCAGACATGTAAATGTTCTTTATCTTTTTATTATTCGGAAAGATATAAACGAGGATGATCTTGACCGCTTGATCACGGCGGTACGACCTCTGGTCACGACGGTACGACCTCTGGTCACGACGGTACTAGACTCGGGGATGATGACTTTGTTTTTGACCTATCCCTGAAGGGGGTAGGTCAAAGGTCAGGCCATCGTACCCAACTGTTGTGTTGTCGTGGTCTTAAGATTACCCTTGCTCCAAAGAGATGGTTGATAGAAGTATTTTTATGTAAAAATGTCGGAGAAATGATTCCAGAGTCAGACAGTCTGTCTTGAGATCAGAGTCGAACATCAGTCATGGAACTGATCCAGGGAGGTTCTCCTGAGTTGTTGACTGGAAACAATTACCGAGAAGCTAATGACCATAAGCGTGACAGATAATTGTCAGTTCTGTGATATCGTTTTACCCAATCACACGGCATGACATGTTGCTTGTTAATCATCGCTTTGTTATCTCGTATCATCTTTCCCGAGACACGCGGATGATGTGAATATCCTACATGTGAAGCTCAGGACTCGCGGCTCGAAGCTTCGTTCTGGAGGGCTTCAAGGCATGACAGCTGGGGGTGTACGTACTGTATATCCCAGCAGAGGATTGACGTATAATGACGCTCATCTCACGCGAGAGAAATAGAGTTTTGAACGTCTTGTTGTTCCATTACGTCAAGTCAGCCTGGCGATTCGACGAGTATATAGCCAGGTGTGTGATCAAGTGCAGCTAGGGACTAGGAGCATAAGTATGAGAAAGCTGTATGTTCCATTGTGTAATACAGCTTTAAGGTTAGTGCTAGCGTTACATCATGGGTACCTGGAGAATACGTTCCCTGCGGAGCCACCCTACAACCCCCCTAAGCCACACGTGCATATTCCCGACCCCTCACACCTGCCGCCCATCCCCCGACACCACACACCTGCCGCCCATCGATATAATCAATCAAGTCCCTACAACATAAGGTCAACTCGGCATTTGAAATGAGAATATATCAATTAAAACTCCGTAAACTTCTTCCCTATCGCAACCAGGGACAATTGTCTAGCGAGAGTTTGCTTTCGGGAGTTTTCCAGAGTTGCTGGAAGCATTGTGTTTCTGGACGGTAAAGTCTCCAGGTATTCCATGTCTACGATGTGTGTGTGTGTGTGTGTGTGTGTGTGTGTGTGTGTGTGTGTGTGTATGAGAGTTGAGGGAAACATTATGCTGCTAAAGCTGCGAGATCCCCATTTTTTTTTGTCGTGGTTAACAAACCTTAATCTATTTTCCCAATATATTTCCAAACAATCTTAGTTTGCCAGCACCTAAGGGACGTATGAAGTCGATATATATATATATATATATATATATATATATATATATATATATATATATATATATATATATATATATATATATATATATGTATATACATATATATATATATATATATATATATATATATATATATATATATATATATATATATATATATATATATATACATATATATATATATATATATATATATATATATATATCTGGAAGCTCAGCTCCACTGAAGTCAACAACACCCCAAAAGAGAAATATCCAGTGAAATATTCTTAGCAATATCAAATATCACACATGTCTACTTCCCATGTGCGTTCTCGCCTTAACCAAACACTCCAACACCGCAATAAGGAAAACGTAAGTGGCTTACGTGGCGAGTCTCTCATCCCAACCAAACAGTCAACACATTGTCGACACACAGGCAAACATAGGTGACGACACTCGCCCCCCCTGGGTGTGTTCCGGCCTGCCATAAAGTGCCAGTGTTTTATAGCTTGATTACGTAGTGTAATCGTCAGGTATTTCCTTGCGACCCCCTCCCGTGTCGTAAGTAATGCAAGTGATTATAATCCAGTGATTGTTCTCGTCGAGGACGCACCTCCACCGGCATCGTAGTTCCGATTGGTTTTTGTTGCTAAAGGTAAATGTATAAATGATAATGATGATAATGATAACGAAGAAATGAAAGGGTAAAGGACACGAAATAAAGTGGGAAGTGGGGGAAAATCGAAAGGAAGAATATATATATATATATATATATATATATATATATATATATATATATATATATATATATATATATATATATATATATTATATATATATATATATATATATATATATATATATATATATATATATATTATATATATATATATATATATATATATATATATATATATATATATATATATATATATATATATATATATATATATGCCCCCCCTTCAACCTCCTTTCACAGAATGCATTTCCCTGAATCGGTTGTCCGCCTTACCGCTGATAACGGCGTCCTCCATTCGTCCACCAAGTTTATTCTTGCCCCATTCACACACGCTATCTCACCGAGGACCCCAGCCACCGTGGGCCGTAGGGCGGGAGGGGAGAGAGAGGGAGAGAGTGGTGGATGTGGGAGGGGAAGGGTGGGGCTGTGATAGGGAAGGGGGTGCCAGCGCCAGGTGTGCGAGACGTTAGAGGGTTAAGGGTGGGATAGTCGAGTGGGTGGGGGTAGTAAATGATACCTACCCACCCCTTCTGTTAACAGTGTTTTTCTAACAGGAGAATTAAACAGTATTCCCCGCTAGACTCAACCGCTGGATTAACTCCTACCACGCAGTACCCTCCACATGGGCTCAGCATATACCACAAAATCCAAGAGGTTATACAATATCCTTATACAGCAAGACCATATACAGTTACGAACACAGTGGATGTAGTTTTCGTTAATATTAGTCACTACGAGTATGAACAAGGAACCGTGTCATGTCAGCGTAATGCCAACTCTTGTCATTTGAGGTTGACTTAGACCTGACACTTGTCATATTTTTTAATCGTTCGTCGGACTGGTGCGGTGTGTGTGTGTGTGTGTGTGTGTGTGTGTGTGTGTGTGTGTGTGTGTGTGTGTGTGTGTGTGTGTGTGTGTGTGTTGTGTGTGTGTGTGTGTATGTGTGTGTGTAAATGTGCTCCATCCGTCGTGAGCGATACAGGAACACACCCATTCACACAGTGTTCCGCGACTGAACCCGTGGCGTGAATACTATTTTCTTCTTCGCAAAGGAATTTAAGAAATCCAGTTAATAAACTTGGGGAACAGATTCAGTAAGTGACCCCGGGAAATACCCGATATGTTTCCCACAGGGGAAGAAGATGGTGGTTATGATGCGCTGGAGGCAGCGATTATCAGTAATCCCCGTCGCTCAAGAGCGATGACCGGACCCCGTATTAATCTCATTCATCACCAGACATTAATCCACTTTGGGATAACCCACTGGGCGGTTGGATGGCCTACCGGGATCCTTGTGGATGACGTTAAGGTCTGGCTGGGATACAAGGGAGGAGTGGGGCGATTACCCAGTTTTCAAGTGGGATTAAGGAGTCCCGAAGTGGCATTTGGGATTATTTCAAGTGTGGATTTAGGATGTATATGAAGCTGGGTGACAGATTACGGACTAGCATCGTATACAACAGTCGCCAGGAGTATAGGAGTTGGAGAAGGACTTTTGAGATCTGTGGGAACACAATGGGATCGTGTGGTGAAGGAGCGAGGGGACATGATTACGTACCTCCATGCGATGCCCCGACGGGAAGGTGGCATAACTGTGAATATTCACGAGATATTCCGTGGGGAGGAAGACGCGATGCTCCGGTTCCACACACACACACACACACACACCTGAGGTAGATAGGTCAACTGTGTGACCCCACGTGGAGACCCGAAGCTACCAGACGGCCCCTGACGGACGACCTGACGTAAGGCCTCCCGCTAACAGACGTTAACAATATGCCAAATTTTCCCAATTGGAGATCAGGTTAAGCCGGAAGTCCTTATGTCTCCTGTAAGACTTCCGCCGAAGGCCTAGCACTGGCCGTTGTCTTAAGACGCCGCGGAGCAGGTGGTGTCCGGGTAACAGCGCTAATCCATAAGTACGGGTGATTTGACTCATTACACGCACGCCTGACCCACAGTATAATACGCCACAACATATTACTAATATCATATGTGTACTCTACTCACAGCTTATATTAATTCCAGTTCACTTTATGTGCAAGCTTTCCTGTGAGTGAATTTTCCAACTTATATTAACTGCGGCTCAGTTTTAAAACAAGATTTTGTGTATATGAATTTTACAATATCTCCTTCATAGGGCAAAAGAAATTTCGGTGTTACGGATCCAAATGCACTAAATCCTGTTCCATTCTCAGTGATTTAGACTCGCTAATATAACTCTCAGATTTTCCAGTAATCAGTCATCCTCGACAGTGGGCGAAGGTGGTGGTTCCAGGCCAATCCTTCAAATCATGACACATCCTCAAATACAGAACTGACGTGCACACGCTAAAGTGACGGTCGTCAGCTGACACCAGAAGTGCCAAAATTTCCAAAATCTGCATAAGATTATATGTAGTGGACGTATATAATTGCTTTGTGGATATACAACAACGCTTTACGTGCGTGTAGTGGACGTAAACCCTGATTGCGACAGTCGCTCAGCTAACATCAGAAAAAGTGATGATTACGTACATATATATACAACAGTGCTCTACGTATGTGTGGCGGACGTAAATAAATATTTTGAAACTATACAACGGTGCTCTACATACGTGCGGTAGAGGTAAATCAAGTATTATGTGAGCACACAATAGCACTCAACTTTCCCTTCACAAATGATCAGTATGACAAGGTCAGTAGCAGCAATACCAAGCGTTACCCAGCAGTACAATACCAGCCCTCGCCTCCCGCTAACACACTATGCTAGCCATCCATCCATTCCCCCCCCCCCCCCCCCATCTGACGGGCCACACTCGACCTTAAGCCACTCTGGTATAAAGAGCAGAATCCTCCCCTCATTGACAACGCGTTCCTCAGTGAGACAGAGCGGACGGATGTGAGCGACAAACAGGAATGTGAATTGTTACGATGGTCAACGGACAGGCATCGTGGAGGTGTATGTGTGTGTGTGTGTGTGTGTGTGTGTGTGTGTGTGTGTGTGTTGTATTAAAGCTGTTTCATGGAATGCTGGTGTGCGTCCGGTGATATGGGCCTCCACTCATACCCCCGTCCCTTTCGGAGAGTTCATTGCCAGACGAACCTCGTCTAACATCCCGGCTCTCGAGCAGAGAGAGAGAGAGAGAGAGAGAGAGAGAGAGAGAGAGAGAGAGAGAGAGAGAGAGAGAGAGAGAGAGAGAGAGCCTAATGCACCATCAAGTCTCGGTGTTATCCGTCCCGTCCATGGACTCCCAGACATCATCGTCAACCCAGGGGAACTTACAGCATCCAGTAACCCCTGGATGACCCTCTGCACCGCCCGGGGACTGCATGACGGGTCGTAGTTCAACGTCATTCCACTCCAAACTATGATGATAATGGTTCCAATGCGCACTTCATGATGCTAATATTCGTTTTTCCTCTTTTTTTCTCTCTCTCTTCCTGACTCTCGGACCACCACAGCGGGAGCAAACAGACCTCAGAGAGGGAAGGGAGGGGAGGGGGGGGGGGTTATCACACACGGAGCAATAATGGTGGAGGGCGGAGGAGGGAGGTGTGTGTGCCCAGCTCTCCACCAGGACTAACGTGTTCTTGGTTATTACCGCCTCCACCCCGATCCGTCTCTTTTCCCCTCCGTCTCTGAGCCACCCTAACCCCCCCTCTATAACCAATCTGTTATTCAGTCTCTTGCTGTTATATATATATATATATATATATATATATATATATATATATATATATATATATATATATATATATATATATATATAGATAGATAGATAGATAGATAGATAGATAGATAGATAGATAGAGAGAGAGGAGAGGGAGATAGATAGATAGATAATGTCTCTCAAACATGCCTTGATACCCTAAGCCTATTCAACCTTGTGATTAATATGTTTATCCAGTTTTATAGCGTTCAGTCTTGATGATCAGTCTGAAAAATCCTCACGCTGTTCATGCCACCCTTTGGCCACCAAGCGGTCAGCGTCAGGGGTGTAAGTAACTTGACGAACCGTGTTAATGTTTCCAGACCAATGGTATTTTTCTCACCTTCCTAACGAGTTACATGAAAATAAGATATGGTTTCATCCCTCAGTTCGTAGTGCTCTCTCTCTCATAAGAGTGCTGGAGGTATCAAGTGGGAGCCAAAGCCCCTTTTGAAGACAAGGCTTTGAACCCCCCTACCTACAAGAACCTGAGCCCGCTAGTAAGAGAGGAATTTGAATCCCCCCCTAACCTACAAAAACCTAAGCCCACTAGTAAGAGAGGAACTTGAGCCCTCCACCCACCATTAAGACACGAAGCTGGACATTCCACTCACTAGAAAAATTAGAACCTGAGCCCTGTGGCCACTACCAGAACAAGAACCTGAGCCCTACACCCACTAATGAGGCACTCCATCCACTAGTCAGGCACAAACTAAGGCCCTCCACCCACTAGTAAGGGAGGAAATTGAGCCCTATATAAGTTAGGGGAGAATTTGAGCCCACCACCCACAAATGAACGTGAGACCTGCACCCACAAGTGAACCTGAGCTCTCCATCCACTAGTCAGGGGATCAGGAACAATCAGTTAAGCCAGTGAAAGCCATACAACTCCATGTGTCCAGCTGGTGTTACCACAACACTCATCTGGAGTTGTGACTGTTGACAGCAACAAGCTGTATAGCGAGACATGAAGGTGTGATCTGATGTGTACCAAGACGGGTCAAGATGTCCTCAATCGACTTCATACTCGTATGTACACGAAAGAATACATCCAAGTTTCTTTTTTTCTGAAACAAGATCCATGTATGGCACTGTATCTATGTATATTTCTACAGAAGCTCAATCTTTTTCTCGTGACAAGTGATGGAGACTGAAGATCGAGGGCGTCTAACCCCCATACAACATAGTTTCCGCTTATTTCCTAAGATTTTACGTTACGTGAGCGTGACTGTGGCGGAGACTAGGGAAGACACGGAGGAACAGCACATCATATTTACCTGGTGTGGGGGGCACCTCACCTCGCTTAGGCTCACCTGTGAAGAGACGATATAAGTGAGTACATGAACCACAGGAAATGCAACATATATCACCTCCCTTCTCCACAAGTACATATATAAACACATATGTTAAGTGTATATATATATATATATATATATATATATATATATATATATATATATATATATATATATATATATATATATATATATATATACTCAGTCTTTTTCAAGTTTTTAATGTGAAACAAAATTGGTGTCGAGAACGCCTTAGGAGGACTTGCAGTTAGTTGAGCAGGGAGGAAGGGTCTGGGGGAGGCGGGTGGGGTGGCTGCGGGCGGGAGGCAGGAGCCAGGGCAGGGGCGGGAGTGAGGGCGGCCGGGGAGCGGGCGTGGGAACAGCGCTCCGGGAAGGCAGCCACACTCCTCTCCTAACCTCATCTGGCTAGTCATGTTGCTTCTTACTGTGCACCTCTTGTTTTGCTTCCCCCCATGCACTCCGGTAAGGCCAACACACACACACACACACACACACACGCACACACACACACACACACACACACACACACACACACACACCGACCGCCCGACATCCTAAACCAATACGGCAGTTCGCGTTGGCCATCAAGTATACCTCGTCGCCTGGATCGGTGGTGTGGCGTCGTACGTGCCAGGGAACATGGGATGATGGGTGTGGTAATAACGTCCATTTGTCTGCTCGTCCTCTTCCTCATCAGCATTCACCGCCAAGTGCCAGGGGAGCGCGTCGAAGCGCCCCCGTGTAACGCTTGTGTTCTCGGAACGTTACCGTGTGGTGACGACGTCGTTACACTGCTTGCTTCCCAAGGGCTTGACATGAGGCACTTCGACTCGCTATTTGTCACAATGAATGATTTGCTTCAGATCTCCGTACACGACTGTAGCTATATATATATATATATATATATATATATATATATATATATATATATATATATATATATATATATATATATATATATATATACTTAGAGTGATGTGGTGCATGGGGGTGACGAACAGGTAATAGCTAAGCGCGGCATGTACATGGTGGTCAAGATAAACCACAGAGTAGTGTATGGGCCTTAGCTATGGATGGTAAACTCAACTTTCGGTACAGCACACAGAGCGGCTACAGACTGGGTATATGCAAATGCGGCCATTTGTTGGTGTGTTGCTGATGCTACCCTGCGTGTACATACACAACGCCTTACAGAGAGATACATACGAGTAGGAGACACACCCACGCGAGCTTAACACGAAGAATGTGTGGATAATTCCCACTACTACTACTACTACTACTACTACTACTACTACTACTACTACTACTACTACTACTACATACTACTACTACAACTACTACTACTACTACTACTACTACTACTACTACTACTACCACCACCACCACTACTACTACTACTACTACCACCACTACTACTAATAATGATAATGATAATGATATTAACAAAACTAAGGTAGGCAAAGTACGCCGGCATCGTTCCAGATCCAGTAAGTACCAGCAGATTTATGGAGGCGGTCCGTGCCACGTACCGCCAGACTGACCTCTTTTATCTCCCCTGTCAGAGTGATCATCTGGTCGTCCGTCTTCCCTCCCACACCTCTCTTTTCTAACCCCCATCCCCTCCTGACCTTACTCTGCCTCCCCCCTTTCTCTTTATTCACACCCTGCCAGCTACACCGTTCTACGTATCCATTCAACGCAGCTCGGTCATTGCTGTAGGGTGAGCCAGGTTTTGAGGGCACAGACTGGAGGTCACCTGGGGTCGGTGTGTGTGTGTGTGTGTGTGTGTGTGTGTGTGTGTGTGTGTGTGTGTGTGTGTGTGTGTGTGTGTGTGTGTAGCAGGGACGGGGGGGGGGGGGATGAGAAGGGAAGAACCTAAGAATATTAGGAGAAAACAAGAACTTCACAGTTTAGAAAGAGTCCATTCTGTCCCTGCTACTGAATGTACTCGTATCAGTGTAAACTACTTCAAGACACAGTCAGGTAGGACCGAAACGCGCGTGTGTGTGAGACTATAAGTTAGACCCGTCCAGATCAGTATTCTTCCACGTATACGTACATGAAGTGGAGGCAAAAGGTACAAGAACGAGGAGCGACAGACGGAGGTCAAGAAGTAAACACGAGAGGAGGACGCTCTAAATCACGGTCACGTGTCTCAGTTTTCCCGGGCTTTCTTATGGGTCGGGTGTTTACACCTGGGGCTGTCGACGTCGCCCATACACTGCGCCTCATGTTACACAGATTTCTGCGTGGTAAAGAAAACGGCGAGGGAGCGGGGAGGATTGGGCTGGCTGCCTGTTCCACTAAGAATTTTGTGGTTATATTCCTGTTCCACTAAGAATTTTGTGGTTATTTTCCTGTTCCACTAAGAATTTTGTGGTTATATTTAAACCAAATCGATCGTGTGGTTTAGTATATTCAGTTAGCAATGTTCTGTTGCTTTGTAGAATGGCTAGGACGTTGGATTGATGTTTTCAAAACTTGATTTCGTCTGGTTTTCAGATTTCAGTTTATCCTGAAGGAAAAAGGGAGTAATACCAGTTGCGTCAGGCTGTACAGGTATATTTGGATAGCCTCATGTGAGATATACAGGTATGATAGATGATACATAAAACTATTACATTGTGTAGCGTAGGGAAGTTCTAGAGCTGGCAACAGATTCTCTCTCTCTCTCTCTCTCTCTCTCTCTCTCTCTCTCTCTCTCTCTCTCTCTCTCTCTCTCTCTCTCTCTCTCTCTCTCTCTCTGTGTGTGTGTGTGTGTGTGTGTGTGTGTGTGTGTGTGTGTGGAGAGAGAGGCTGTGTGACCAGTGTGAGGCGAGGTCTCCACCGTAGTGTGTGACCGCTGCGTGGGTGTGGTAGGTGTAGGGTCGTGGGCGGCTGGCCGACTACCTGCGGCCTCCACTGTCACCACCCTCTCGATGGTGCCAGGTGGGGCGCCCATATGGCCAGACTGGCCTGGGTCCTGGGGTCAAACCAGGAGGAGAATGTGGGATGGTCGTGTGGTCGTGGGAGGGGAGTAAGGCAGTGGGATATAGGGAGAGGAGGCTATGGCAGGAGAGAGAGATTGGGACCTAAGGGAAAGGAATGGGAAAGGTTTGGACTGAGAGAAGGCGGCAAAGGGGAGGCTGGTGGTAGGGAGGGATAGGACCAAGGGAGGGAGACATCGTTTAGTTGTGAATATTAAAGAACTTCGGTTGAACAGAAATTCCCAGTCAACAGCGGAGTGGGCATTAAACAGGACCACCTAATGTCACTCCCTTACAACAGTTCCACTGTGGAGGGACACTTTTGGGGTGTGTGAGTGGTACAGTCCCACTGTGGAGGGCAAAGACTTTAGAGATGTGTAAGTGGTCACGGACAACAGGTCATCCTACCAACACATCTGAGATGAATATTTCGTTTCGTTTGCTTAAGAGGAGAGGATGTGGTCTGGTGGTAAGTCCATCATACGTGATATCCTGTCATTCGCTTCACTTGTATCTCAAATTCTCTTCTCTCTCGACGTTGTACGAGTCAGGTGTGGGACGTGAAACAGCTTGAGACGAAGAGGTCATTGTTGGTAACTATTGGTCTTCAAAGTTTAATATTACTACTGCCGGAGTTGATTGTGAGGTCTCTCGTCCTGGTAGCTTGTAGTCCTCCGTGACTGTTGAGTGTTATCTTGTAACCGAAATCGTATCAGCTGCGCGCTAACCGTCAGCACCAGTCTCGTGCTAATCAGTTGTCACCCAGCGGAAATTAAATGGCTTATCACGAGTTAAAGGACAATGTTAGGTGGCGACCATCAGCACCACCGCTCATCCCACGGACCCCCCTCACCATCCTCAAGCCTCAACCTCACAACGCGCCCCCCCTCCCTCCCAACCCAACCCCCCACCCCTCATAGCCACTAACAACACTCCCTTCCCTCCCCTTCAGCCACCACGTCCTCCCCATTGAACCACCCCCTTCACCACCACTGCCACCACCAGCCTTCCCTAACCTCACCAACCAAGAGCAACATTCCCCCCACATTTTCTCTACCACCACCATCCATTTCCACTACCCTTCCCTCATCACCACGCCACACAGCCCGAAGCCTCTCCTCTAAGCCTGGGAAAGTAAGGGTAATGCATCACTCTCCAGCGTCCCCAGCAGGTAGAGAGTAAGGGTCCACCTGCTGAGTGCCTCCTGCTTCATACAGTACCAGGGAGAGTGCCACTCAGGAATATCCCAGCATCATGGGTTTACGGAGCCACTGTTCCTAGCATCGTATGCATGTTGTTCAACACGGAAAGTGTACTCATTAACAACTACCACCTTTTCGGACCCTAACATGCATAGTATTCATTTCAGTATTGATATACATTTGTTTGTTGTCATTTTTTTTCATATTTCAAGATGCTTTCGGCAACAGGCAGTTACTTTTCAATCGTGCGTGAAGATGAAAATCACCATCAGCCTTGCATGAGATGAGACGTGACTTGGTGAAGGTTGTTAACCTGTGCGACCGTAACCATAACATGTTTATAGACAGGACTGGCAAGTTTTAGCTCCGACCCAGTGTGACTGTCTAGGAAGCAACGTTAAGTAATGGGAGTATCTTGGGAGCAAGATAGGTTACGGGCCTATCTTGGGAACAGCATGTTGTTATGGGACTACCTCAGGAGCAGCTACAGTTGTCGTGGGAGCATCAAGGGTTATGGGAGCCGGAACAGACTGCGTGACCCTGAGTTAGCACGGTCACAGGATGCCGCAAACCTCACCCGATCCCTCCTATCACAACCACCCACTGTATCTCCCACCTCCTCCATCTCCACCACTAACATCCCCCACCCCCACACACTTCCTCCATCTCCACCACTGTCTCCTAGCCCTTCCTCTCCATCACTAACTCCTCACTTCCTCCGTCCCTACCATTAAATCCCACCTTCATCAACACTAACCTATACCTGCTCCAAAACCACCAACATCATCCCCCTTTTCTCCACCAACCTACCATCGTCTCCATCCACTCTCCACCACCACCTCGCCCCCACCTCGCTAACACCTCCCCCGTCAGTAACAGGGAGGTGCGAGATTCCTCGGCCTAGGGTCGCTTCTCTCAGGTCAAGCTGGGTCACAGAGGCGTCAGGTTGGCCCGTAAGAGCAGGGAAGCTGTCATAACACTACAGCCGTAGCCACTACCGCCGCCTTCCTATGCTCCATCATAGCATACGTGCCCGGAATTAACGCGGGCAGGAACGTAAACAAAGGGAGGAACGGGAGTGGGAAAGATGCCGACGGAGGGAAAGAAGATGGAACGGTGTCTGAGCGTAGTTTGTGAGGAGCAGTGTAGCTCATGAGACTGAACGTTGCCAGTGGCTGTTTCCTTCCCCGTACTGTTAATTTTCGGAACGCCTTTATACCTCCTCAGGTTCTCATTAACACTAAGGCGACTCATTTATTCAAAAGACAGATTTTTCACATCTCAAAATACTCTTTTGGTTCGTCTTCTTCCTTTCTTCTCATTTCTTAATTCCTTTAACCACTTTTCTATGTAAATTCTCGCTTCCACGAACACATCTGCTCGTAACTGGAGCTACTGACTTGAAAGCTGCTGAAGAGGGTGAAAGGGTGGAAGAAGGGGGTCGCATGGCGAGGAGAGGAACGTTGCAGGCGATGAAAGTCGCTTGCAGTAGGAACGCGATGCGACCGTCGTTCTGCCGAGTTCGCAGCGACGCAGGTCCAACATGGAAGGGGTACATGTCGGCAAATTATGACTTACCAGGTATAAAATTTTAGTTGGAAGTTCCACAAGTGCCAAGGAACAGATGTCCAATTGTGTTCGAAAAAGTGGGGGGAAAAAATAATGTCTCGAACAACTTTTCAGTTTCTCAATCACCATTTTCACAAAACATCCCTGAAACCATTGAGTATGACTTTACGACCCTTTGAGCACAACGGCACGACCCTTGGGTTCGATAGCGTGAACGGACTCTTTAAAAGTCAGGTTCAAAGTTCAGCCCATCATACCGAAGGGTCATAGAGTCTTGCCTCAGGATGCTACCATCGCCCTTAAGGGATTAAAACGCATCAAACTTGCCCACTCGATTCCATTCCGGTAGGTTCCCAGCACCAATAAGCCTGATAAGAGCGTCCTATTCTGTATGAGTGATGTTCAACCGGCCGTGGTAGCAACGACTGTTGTAGGGTTGAGAGAGAGGCTATACCATCCGCCAGTATGTTATGGTACTGATGAAGGATGATGTTACATCCTGCCACACCAACTTGATACCCACAGCTGACTGCACTAGATATGGCCCCATACAGATGACTATACGAGCCGTGGCCCTCACAGCTGACTGCAATAGATGTGACCCACACAGCTGACTACACTAAAATGTGGCCCTGGCAGCTGACTACACTAGATGTGGCCCTGGCTGCTGAGTACGCTAGACGGGATCCACTCAGCTGAGTACACTAGATGTGGCCCTGTTAGCTAACTATACTAGATGTGGCTCTCACAGCTGATTACGCTGGATGTGGCCCTTACAGCTGACTACACTCGATGTGGCCCTTACAGCTGACTACTCTAGATGTGGCCCTTACAGCTGACTACACTCGATATGGCCCTTACAGCTGACTACACAAAATATGGCTGTTGAAGATATAACGCACATCCTGTGTTCCAAACAATGTCTTTCTTTTCTGGGAAGCAAAACATGGTATGTGAAGCGCCGCAGCTGGAGGATAGGAACAAGGAACACCTTACACTAAAGAATAAAACGAAGGAATCCGTTCGATAACTTCCCCTGAAAACCTCATTAGAATTCAGGTAACATTAGAGTTTTTATTTTCATCGAGTGGACGAGAAAAGGCCTTGAGCATGTATTGTTAGGGCTTAAATAGATCATTCTTTCTATCCTTTTCCTCGTCTTGTGTTTTCTCGCACTTCCAACACTCCGTGACTGGGAACAGGTATTGCTGTTGACTAAGACGCAAACAACGTCCCCCATGTACGGATGAATTCGATCACATATGCGGAAGCTGAAAAACCAAGTGTTAAGAAAAGCTGCCACAGGACGTGACTGCCAGGATCTTGGGCCCTATGGCGTCGCCTGAAGACCGTCGGGTCTTAGGTTCCCAGGAGGTGCGGCGTCCTTGTGCGTGCGTGCGTGTGTGTGTGTGTGTGTGTGTGTGTGTGTGTGTCTATGCTGGTGGCTTCTCTTAATCTTCCCGCATCACCAGTGTTCCAAAAAAAAGCCCTCAAAAGCCAGCTAGCGGATACGACTCATTTAGAAGATAAACCATTTGAGGAAGATTAAGTGTATACAGTCATTAGTGTTGTGTACAAAAGAATATGGAGTATATCCTGCGTCTCAAATAATCACCTATTGTAAGGATTTTTTCCCTCTATTTGCCCGAAGATTTACCCCTTTCCTTCCCCAGCGATTACCTAGGCTAAGGTAGGTAAGAATAGGTTAAGTCTCAACTCTAATCCAACCTAACCAAATCTTGCCTTCAAAAAAAAAACAGATGGTGGAGAGAGAATCTTCAGGTGATCAATCTTTTCCTTAACAGCTTCCTCAATTTACTATGCTTGATAGTGGGATTCGATCCCACAGCCAGATGTCACTGATCATGGGGTTAGATCCCACAACCAGCGGTCCACTGATCATGGGGATGGATCCCACAGCTACCGGTCCTTTGATCATGGGGTTGGATCCCACAACCAGAGGTCCACTGATCATGGGGTTGGATCCCACAACCAGAGGTCCACTGATCATGGGGTTGGATCCCACACCCAGAGGTCGCTGATGATGAAGGCATTCACGTCTCCGCTCCGCTATCCATGAGACACTTCCTCCGGGGATCACGTTACGGACGTGTACGCGACAGTATTCCGTCCGAGTGAGCTCGAGAAAGCCGACTCCTCGTCACTAGGGCGCTGAGTCCGGGTTCAGGCAGGCTGGCTGGCTGGTAGCTCGGGGTCAGGTTGCCTGTGCGGTGGGGGTCAAGCCAGGTTAATGTGGGAGGCAGGCGAGGTGAGAGCCTCCATACTGATGACGGGTCTGGCACGTCACTACCGTCTTCTCCGTCACCATTGCTCACTGTCTCGTCTCGGGCTTGTGCCCCATGTGACCTGTGTGGGTGGTGACAAACCCACCTTTATGTCCGGGGACTATAAACACTCATTTCCGATGACCTGAACACACTGGAGAGAGTTTTCAGGAGCGCCTTTGCGCCACAGAGTCATAAGGTCCTTTCTCCAGATGGAAAAATCAGTGTTGTTACAAAATCCAACATTACGTCCCATAGTATTAAAGACTAACTTCCTTTGATGGCAATACATCCATCCGTAAGACCTATTGCCGATAGAACTTACGCGCCGTTGTCTCAAGATCCATTTTCCTTTGTTTTTCAATATTACAAGATCTTATCTAATGTCTCTTTGGCCTCGTAGCCTCTATCACGCTTATGAATAAGGATGAGTGAACTTGTTTGTGTTGTGAGGGTAAAGGGAAGAGAGGAAAAGAGAGAGAGAGAGGAAGGGAGGAAGGGAGGGAGGGAGGGAGAGGGCCAGAGTGAGGATGGTAAAGGAAGATCATTCATGTCTTAAGCTGGAGTAACAGACAACAGGAAGGTGTGTACCAGGTTACCTCCTCACCGTCTTACTCATTCATATAACTTATTTATGTGATTTCCGTCCACAAGTTACCATGTAGTACGTTGAGTGTGGTATTTGTCAACAGACATTATAGCTCAGTAAATGATATTAAGAACTTGTATTTAGACAGCGAACATACGTTCGACTTCTGTTCTCAGAAGCGAGAAGTTCGCTGGTAAAAGTAATAGTTGGCCATGTAGCAGCTCCCGAGGAAAGGTGGAATAATTACTCATCGTCTCGAAGCAAAAGTTATAATCGTTATTTCCAAAGCATTTTCTTTTTTATTTCAAGTGGGAAATATCGAAATCAAATGCGAATAATCGAAAAGATATCTATCTACTTGCCACAGTGGGTCGAGGAAAGGTCATTTCGAACTAGAAAAGTGAATGTCGTCGCCCCATGCGTCTGTCTTTGTAGACCCATTCTTGCAAGCACGATAACCCCAAATCGAAGTTGGTCGTTAGGCATTGTCAATGCCTCATGTTTATACATAAAGTAATCATTATTCATAATGACAGATTACTTTTTGATAATCATATGATTACATAATGTATCTCATTGTTAAACCAGATCGTGCTTATGTATATTAATCGTATAAACCAGATCGTATATTCGTATATCACTGGTATAGAGTCACCATGCCATCACAACTGCGCCATGTATTCTTCGTACATAGGTTATCCCTTGTTTTAATGGTACCGTGTGTCTACATTAGGTTATCACGAATTCTAACGTTACCCCGTGTTCTTCATGTTTAGATTACGACGCGTTCATAGCCAATGGTCGAACCGTCGTGTTGAAGGGGGAGGGTGTATGCCGTCGTGCTTAAAAAGGTCATACCGTCGTGATCCTAGGGGTCGTACCATCGTGTTCAAGTTGTCGCACCTTCTTTCTCATGGGTCATACCGTCGTTCTCACGGGTCGTGCCGCCATGTCGAAAACTTTAACCACGGGAACTGTATATATGAAGGTCCCCCCGAACAAAACCCCCTCTGCTTCTCTTGTCACCCCTGGACTGCAGCAGACCTCATTCCACCTCCTCCAGCCATCAATACACCGGTCGTCTGGATCGGACCGTACACGATCACCGGACACTTCCTTCTATTCACAGTTCCCGTTTTCAATCACTCCCGACTGCAAACATTCCGCCGACGTCCAGGAATTCTATGAACCCTTTCTCCCGAACGGCGACTTAGAAACTCGTTAACCATTTTTTCTCGGGGCTTAACGAGTTAATACGCGGGATCAGGGACCAATAAACGTCCTCAGGTGACCATTCACGGTTAATTACCAGTAGCAATTACCGGGCAAGACCTTATTCACGGCTGGGGGGGTCGGGCGGGGTTGGGCGAGGTACGCCCCTGCCGTACATATCTTCCGACCACGGAGATGAAATGGCGCTCCCGTGTGTGTGTGTGGTCTCCCCAACCCATTATGATAACCTCTACGCCAGCCGTGCACTAGGGCGTAAACCCTATGCGTGTTCTGTAGTTTCTTAAAAACCGTACGGAAGATGACACCCTGTGCCTTATGGCCGGGCAGCGTTAGGGTCTAGATTGCCCGCACTATTGTCTCCTAATCACCCACCAGAGCGAATATGATTGGTCAAGGGCTTTCAATCCTTTTATGATTGGGTTTGAAGGATTGGAGTTCGCTCTGAGCAGCGGTATGCTCAGGAGTCGTGGGGAGATGGGCTATAGCAAGACGAGTGGAAGTCCAGCCTCTTCAGTAATACAGACTCTTTGACTACATAAAGATACTCAGTATTTCCCCTTTATGATAAACCACAGCTCTAGATACCGTCTAGGTATGCCACCCATCCTTCAAAATAGATAAGAATGCCACAGTTTTCCTTGTGAAGGGATGAACTGGACCTGCATTGCTTACAAGGGATTGACTGTCCATGTGTGTTCACTTACAACTGGTTCAGGGTTGACTGTATCTGTTCACGTAACGTGTATAACGTTGACTGTATCTACACTTGTAACTTGTTCAGGGTTTACTCTATCTACTGAGGTGACTTGTACAGGGTCAACTGTATAAGGTTAACTGTGTCTATACTTGTGATTTTTTATATGTGTGTGTGTGTGTGTGTGTGTGTGTGTGTGTGTGTGTGTGTGTGTGTGTGTGTGTGTTTATGTGTGTTGCCGACTGTTAAGGACATTTGCGGTCGAAACTATTCAGTTTTGTTATGGAAATCTAACAGTAGCCCGTCCAATCTCTATTCACAGGAAGCCTGCTTAAAAAAGGGTTTGCCCTGAAAAAAGTTTGAATGAGACAGTTTAAAGGTTCATAAGAGCCAGTTTATATATATATATATATATATATATATATATATATATATATATATATATATATATATATATATCTTTCTTTCTTTCAAACCATTCGCCATTTCCCGCGTTAGCGAGGTAGCGCCAAGAACAGAGGACTGGGCCTTTTTTGGAATATCCTCACCTGGCCCCCTCTGTTCCTTCCCTTGGAAAATCAAAAAAAAAAAAAAACGAGAGGGGAGGATTTCCAGCCCCCCGCTCCCTCCCCTTTTAGTCGCCTTCTACGACACGCAGGGAATACGTGGGAAGTATTCTTAATCCCCTATCCCCAGGGATATATATATATATATATATATATATATATATATATATATATATATATATATATATATATATATATATATATATATATATATCAGTAACTAAGCTAGGGAGATAACGTATAACTGGTGTAACTGTGAGGTCATTTGGATGAAGCTATCATTCGTATGCTACATATATGGAGCCATGTGTTTGGTGTAATGCTACCTATGACCACAAACAGGACCTCTGTCAAGAGCTTATGCAGTTACTAACCGGTTCTCCGGGCCAGCAACCGGTTCTGCTCCTAACCTTGTTTGATAGCTGATGATAGTTTTTTTTTTTCTTCATCATTCTCTACACTGAATACTCGAAATATAAACATCATCGACAATGTTAGATTATATTAATTTTGTACATCGTTGAAGGTATGATTCGTAATATATGATAACTTTTATAATTATCTCGAGTGTGTAAATATAGGTCAGATCAGGTCCAGAAGTTTGAGACATGACGGGTTAGCTCTGGTTCTCATCAAGCAGCTGTCATGAGCACCTGTCATGCGGCAGTGTGGGAGAGGCATGGCATTAACCTCCCGATGTCGCTGCTCTCCCACGACTGTCAAGGTGGTGGTGAGTGGTACCAAGCCACTCTCACCCGTTACCTGGTGAGAGCTGGTGGTGACTCTCGCCCTCTACCTGGTGAGAGCTGGTGGTGACTCTCGCCCTCTACCTGGTGAGAGCTGGTGGTGACTCTCGCCCTCTACCTGGTGAGAGCTGGTGGTGACTCTCGTCCTCTACCTGGTGAGAGCTGGTGGTGACTCTCGCCCTCTACCTGGTGAGAGGTGGTGGTGACTCTCACCCAGTACCTAGTGAGAGCTGGTGCTGACTACCACCCAGTACCTGGTGAGAGGTGGTGGTGACTCTCGCCCTCTACCTGGTGAGAGGTGGTGGTGACTCTGTCACACGTTACCTGGTGATGACTGGTGATGGGCGTGGTGACTCACATGTCACCTAGTGAGGGCTGGTGGTGGGTGTGGTAACCATACTGAAGTTTAAGGTCAAAACAGATCAGAGTGGCAACAAAAAGGAAAAGTTCTTGTGCATACAAATAAATTATTAGACCCCAGAACAGCTGGTCAATTTTCATCATTACGATACCAGGTACATACCAGTAGCAGTAGGAAACTAACAATTTGAACTCCAGCAGTTGATCATGTCCATAATACAACAAAATGCTGTCAGCAAATCAAGGAGCTAATATGGTAATACCAGACAAGCGACCTTTGCCCAAGGAACAGCCATCCAGGGAGGGAACAGCTGAGCACGTAAGCAAGGAATGTTCAGCTAAACGGGTGAACTAAATACAACAAATGTTTACCATCAATAATGAATAGATGTGTGTGTGTGTGTGTGTGTGTGTGTGTGTGTGTGTGTGTGTGTGTGCAATAGGTAATCATGGGTGTTAGATAGCACTGGTAACTATGTCGACAAAATAACGGCTGATAATGTCAACAACTAATAGCAGGTTTCTTTGGCACAAAACAGCTGACTCTGACGACAACATAAACCACCTGACTCTGGCAAACAACACAGTCCAGGTGAACACGTTACCTCTCTCCTTCACAGATAAACCAATAAACCAGGTTAATACCTCTTCCTCTCATCCTCCCCCATCGTCCGCCTGCGTCTAGCCTCGAGCTCAGGGCGTCACAATGGTTTACATACGGCCATTGTGGACAAATCATGTGCCCCGCTGTGGACTTCCTTAAACGCTCCTTGTCTCAGTCGCTACCACAGTGCCGGGCTGCTGCGCGTCACAATAGATATTAATAGTATTAACCAATCTTTAGCGAGGTAGGTAACCTCAGAATGGCTTCCACCATCCCTACTCCCAACAATCCCCGAAGACTATCGCTCAGGACCACAGGCACAGCCACCCCTGTGTCTCATCACAGATGGAAAAAAAGAATAATTCATCGTGTTCATAGACATAAGGAAACCTGGAGGTACAAGGATTATAGCTCAAAAATCCAGCTAAGAAAGTTTCCCAGGATACGGTATTAGCTGAGGGGGATTAAGGGAAATCTCGTGTAGAAATTAATCCATGTGGAAAACGACCCGGGGGTTTTTGGTCATTCGTTGCCTGATGTACGACGATGCCTTCCGCAGCACGCCACCTCTACTGATCCACCACACCCCTCCACACTCCAATCCCAGACCCTTTTCGTATTTCGGAATAGTGGGAAGTAGACCACGTGTACTTTATTTACTTGTGTACGTATACCTGTACGCTTGTATCCTTCTTTTTACGAATGTGTAAAACTATATATGTGTACGCCTAATTACACTTGTACGTTAATCAATATATGTCTCTACGTGTGTGTTTTTATGTATTTCTGTATGCACACATTCATACATGTATGAATATTTATGTATGTATACTTCAGTCTTTGGACGTATGTACATATTTGCCAGTGGTTTGTGTATGTATTTCTGTGCATTCTAAAATTGCTAACTTGAGCGATTTCTTGTTTTAAAGTCAGTGGTTCACTTTACTTGTATACTCGCTGTAAACCCATCTGCTCTGTTCTTATTTCGGTCTACCTGTTCGATCATCTATCATTATCTACATATATTCGGTATGTTTTATAAATCTAAAGAAAGAAAAAAGTTAAACGAACTCTTCTGGACGTTCTTCTCCAATTCTTTTTCCATTGGTGTGAGTTCAAAGTTCACACAACAAAGCTAAATGTGGGAATTTTCCAGTACAATAGCTGGGAAAACATTGACATAAGCAGTATCAATATGTAAGCCACCACGACAGCCAAGCTTGGTAACCATGCCAGTTTTCTTCAAGATGTCTACCCGAGTGTTTAATTGTTTCCCAGTCAAGTTAACCCGGTACTAACCTTCCTCCAAGCGAGACTCGACCAGCCTCAGCTAACAGCCAAACTACCATTAACCCAAAGAGCACGACGGAGGCGACTATTGAGCACCGCGGGTAAAGCCCTTGAGCGCGACCCTTTGGGGATGATAGCTTGGCCTTTGACCCGTCCCTTAGGGGATAGTTCAAAGGTCACGCCGTCATACCCAAGGATCGCTCCGTTTGTGTTCAACAGTTCAAGGCTTACTGCTCATTACGATCATCCACCTCAACGTGTTAGACTTCCTTTTTACACTCCTGGGAACTCACTCCTGCCCAGGCTTATACGAGAGTCCGCCTGCTTGGGCCATGAACCACACACACACACACACACACACACACACACACACAACTGAGAGGGCTGGCTAACGCGCCGTATGGACCCCCGTGCGCCACATACCACAATGCCCCCTAAGACGGACCATGCGCCACATACCTCTCCCCCGACCGACGTACCTGCGGTATGGCTGGGATTGAATCAGTAAGGTGGTGTGTGATTAATGACATGTACAAAGGTGCGCCGATATCCATCCCACCAACCCCTCACAAACGCCAAGCCGCACCGCACCCCTTGTGGACGCCGAAGGTACGGTACGCTGGTGGGCAGAGGCTCCCGGGAGAAGCCTACCTCACTAGACGGCCCTACTCGTTCCTCATTGAGTCAACACCCTCGGCCACTCTCAGTAGTCACACTCCAGCATAAGATATTCCTCTGTGAGAAAGCCGTCTCTTTGGTTAAGGTAGGCATCACCGTTTTACTGACATCTGTCGCCAGAATTTAAGATAGAGTATACCTTTCTTAGGAATTCATATTCTAAGAAAATTTATATTCTGAGAATTTATATGATATTCTAAGAATTTATGTTTCTTCTAAGAATTCATATTCTAAGAGAAGCTTCATTCGGTAGTTCACCCGCATTCTCATTTCCTTCAGGGAGTCTTAATTAGGCACATGAACGCAGCACGATTATTTTTTTTTTTCTTCAAATAGCGGAGACACAATTTACCACCTTAATCTGCACTTTATAATGGCGATTGGTAATTCCCTTCATCATCATCATTAGAAGAAGATGATATTTCACGCTAACGTACGGCACATCATACTGTGTAATTTCAGTGTCAGTTGAATGCTGTGGGCGAAGATCTGATTGTTCTTTACGAGAAGATCGTCCGAAGACCTCGAGATGGGAATATCACACAATGTCCCACAAAGAAGCTGGCTTACTTCCCACTTTGAACATTACGTTTATGACGTTCTTCATTTGCCGGGAAATGGCCGGGGTAGGCATGGAAATGGCCTGAAGAGTTCCAGCACGAGACCAATTAAAACAGGAGGATGCAGGCGTCATGAGAAGGCCTTTCAGCCTTTTAAAAGAATTCACAGTCACGCAGTTAATGGCAATAAGGGAAATGGCTATACAAACGCAAGAATAAACACAGAACAAGATCTTTTTTTCTCTAGGGTGTCTTTATATAAACTGGGTTTGACTATTCAGTCAGTAAAGAGAGGCATTTCTCTCTTACACAGAAATGTTTGCAGAAGTGGGGAAAAAAAAATGAAAGATGATCCCATGTCCTAGATCTTCCCAGTTTACCCTAGTCCTCCATCCGTCGATCCTGAGGCTCTCTCTACAACCCCAGGTCCCCAGACCTCCTCCAGTCCAGACTCACTGCACTCCCAAGTCCCCAGACCCATCTTAGTCCTCGGTCTTCAGACTCAATCCAGTCCCAGGTCCTCAGAATCACCACAGACCCAGATTCTCCTCCCGTTCCAGCAGGTAAGAGAGCGGCTTTTGGGGTAAAACACAGTTGGACCCCCTTTCCCCCCACCTCCTAAAAAAGAAATACCAGCCATTGTACACGAATTCCCCTGACGCTAAATGCCACCAAAAATGTGAACAGTTGTGTACATTTAAAGGATTATAGGCTCACAAAAGTCATTAATCCTGTACTTCTCTGGGATATTGTGAGCTTGATACCGTACGTTTTCGGATATTATCGTACTGGAATATTGGATAGATAAAGATTCTAGTCGATTTTTTGATATACCTGTCATACAATTACAGCTTTATTTTAGACCATTCATATATCATACTGATATATATATATATATATATATATATATATATATATATATATATATATATATATATATATATATATATATATATATATATATTCAGGTATTGGGAGCTCTTAGGTCGCTAATATCGAGACGTCTGCGTGGCCATTACTAGAGGCCCTCAGTCAAGCTATTACCTGAAGACCTCAATGTGGCCCTCACCACCTGTCCCTAATGAGAATGCCTCAATATGGCCATCACCAGAAGACCTCAATCTGGCCATCAAGTCGAAGACCCCCAATCTGGCCAGTACGAGATAACCTTAATCCGGCCATCACTGTTAACAACCGCTACCACCAACAATTTACCCATCACCGGAAGGTACCAACCATCAGCCAAACCCAAGGCTTTGGTTGGGGGTCTGTCTGGTGGCTCACTCATCACCATCGTCATCATCATTACTCTAGCACTTGAAGCGTTCGCCCTGATCCCCGGCATGTGACCACTTGCTAAATCTTTTGTTCCACCATTTCACTACGTCTTGTGTTCCGCGGCTGGCTGGCTGGCTGGCGCCGTAAATAGGTAATTACACATGTCCCGACCATTTGGCCTAAGGAACGAGAAGGTCTGTTCCCGCGCGCGAGGCAAGGATTAGTTTCCTCAGACGTTCGATCTTGGGAGCGACACAGTGGCTTGAAGTTCGGATTCCCTATACGATCCGCATTTATTTCTAGATAAATTCTCGAACGATACAAGGTCTTTTTCTTCTGCTGATGAATTACCAATGTGGATATGATGTCTGTGATAAGCCTCGTCCGAAACGTGTACCGTCTTAACCGAAGTTCCAACCAAGGGATTCGGATGCTGTACTTGGGCTCCCCATACCTTTTGCTTTCCTAGGAGGACCTCGGCGGCTTTGACATGCAACCGACCGTGATGTAACGCGGGAGAACAAACCAGATAATAAGAGGAAACAGACAGTGTAGCCCGGGAAGAACAAAGGGAACAACGCACGATGAACAGACGCGGTGTGTGCTAGAAAGAATATAGCGCGTAATGCTTTTACCAAAATACGAATTTACCGGTTGTGTGGCCAGCTTACACCGGTCAAGTGAAGGTAAACGTTGGGGAAATGAACAGGGAAGATGGAGAACCTTCGGGAGGCAGGTAAAGTGACGCAGCTAAATCGAATACGAAAATTTAGTAAAAAGAAACGAGGAATAGAATACAACCATAAAAGAAATTTTTAGTAGACAAGAAAAACAAATTCGAACGAAAAGAAAGGGCAAAATACTCTGAAAATCTAGCGGAAAAAGAATTCGTATACATACAAGAAACAAGGAAAGGCAAGAATATCTCCTCCTGAGAGCATATTCTTGGCTTAATGGTCTGTACGCCATTACCTCGCCACACAGCTACGTCATACAAGTGTTAGTATACCCCAGTAATTATCCCGCACGACCTCTTATTAATCTAGAGAACAGATTCCGTTCTCGTTAGAGAATATTGGAAGCCATCCCCGTGCCTCATCTCCATGCAGAACGACCAGACATCCCACACACTTCATTTTCCACGAGTATTAGAGGCTTGTGATTACAACAGCATAAATACGGAGGGAAGAGCCGTCGAATCTCGCGTCTGCGGACTAATTAAACCGGGTTCGGGCGAGTCATTACAGGTGGCATGGGAGATCTGCCTCTGTTATCTGGGGCTGACATCTTGCGTTGGGCCCCCGTGGGACATGACCTGTACTGCCCAGTATCTTTCTGCCCCCCCTCACAAACACACACACACACACACACACACACATACACACACACACACACACACACACACACACACACACACACACACACATACGGATGATCGGGTACTTAATCCCTGGTGAAGGGAGAGTGAATCTGGGCTGTGCTACGGTGGAGGAAAGAGGATGGAGAAGGGGGTGCTAATGTGGATGCAAGTGGAGGGGAAGAGGCGGTGCAAGCAAGACGGACGTAGGAGTGGTAATAAATGGGGAGAGGGGTAGAAATGCGGGGAGGGGAGGGAGGAAAAACGGACTGATGAGAAAGCAAAATCGTAGGGGGTTAGGGGCTGACGGTGGAGGATATGGCGGACGGCAGAAGGGGAGGGGAATAGAGGGAGAACCATAGGCGGAAAATTGGGAGGACAACAGCAGTACTCGGATAGGAAACACGTGCGTGCATGTGAAGGCTGGGCGAGGGAGGGTGCTGAGTTAACGTGTGGGAGACGTGACGATAGCGAAGGTAGGAAGCAAGGGAGGAAGGAACGTGGGTCAAACATGGATAGGAATTAGAGAGAGAGAGAGAGAGAGAGAGAGAGAGAGAGAGAGAGAGAGAGAGAGAGAGCTGACATGGATGTGTGAGGTTATTCGCCATGGCTAGGAACCTACCCCTGCCAGCAGTATCTGTCCTTTACCACTTTATCTACTCAAACCTCTCCTGATCACTGGATATGCTATGAATCTAGTTAAGCTTTATTTCGCTCATAATATACTTCATATTCTCCTGAAAAAAGTTAACGATCCGGCTTATAAAGGCTTAAGTAATCGTAAGGGGAGGTAATGAGCAATCTGAGCAAGATTAACACTGTTTTGCAATTCAGGTAAACTGAGTTTACCTGAACAAAGTAAAACTTAGAACTCGCTTGGATAGTATGTCTTAATTCGCTAGGTGACTGCTTGTTAGATGTATAATGCTGAATAATGAATGCATTATGAGAAAGATATGCCGTTTAGCATGAAATTTTATGTAATGTCAATCTTCACTTATTAGACATAAATGTAAGATAATCTTAAATTGAAATATAATGTGAAATAATCTAAAATTGAAATATAATGTAAAATATCCTCAAATTAAAAATCACAAAAATTACTTGAAGTTTAATGGGAGAAATCTTAAAAGGTTCGAGAAATTAGTGTCAAAGTATTTTCTCAAACTTAAGACGTGTACGAAAATGGTCGTCACTTAAAAGATAAATGTCAGTGATCACTAGAGACGAAACACAGCCTCAGAGCAGGCTGGATGAGGAGAAGGCATGTGTGGGAAGACGTCTCACTCCCACACAGCCCGCCCAACATGACCCAACGTGCTGGCAGTTACCAAGTGTGATATTAGATAGACCGTGGGAGACATGGGTGTAGGTGTTGGGTGTCGGTGGGAGACGCCCCCACGGTGTTTGCACATCACTAACTTGCCAAGCTCGTCTTCTGGTTCCCAGATACAAAGACACACACACACACACACACACACACACACACACACACACACACACACACACACACACACACATATACATACAGACACACACGTGCCCTCGCGATAGACCCATCCACTGCCATGCGTCCGTGCTTTCAGGAGACATACACCTGACCCGTGTCAGCTGTGACACAGCAGAGAAAGCAGTAGTGGGGAGGAGTTGGAAGGGGTTAATGAGACGAGAGGTTGAGGTGATTAAAGTAATTAAAAAAATTACAATTCTGAAAATACACCTGGTGCCACCAGGCTCCCCCAGGTACACCAATAGTAAACCACACACACACACACACACACACACACACACACACACACACACACACACACACACACACACACACACACTCACTCTCTCTCTCTCTCTCTCTCTCTCTCTCTCTCTCTCTCTCTCTCTCTCTCTCTCTCTCTCTCTCTCTCTCTCTCTCTCTCCAGGTACACCAGCGCACAACCCAGCTCAGAGGGAGGCGGGCAGCTGGACAAGATATCAAATGTCCAACATGACGTATCGCGTTGTCCATCTAGGGACGCCCTTATCTCCTCCGCTGACAGTCATACAACAAGCTTAAAATGTCCACCGCGCCTTATCCACGCCCGCGTCTCGTGTTTCCCCACCTCGACCGGGGTCATGACCAGGCATAGTAGCCTGACCCGGGCTAATACCACCTTAACTCCCGTGACCCAGGCCGATTTAGGTGCCGCCGGGGCTTCGCTATCTGTCATCTTATCGGTATCAGTGTCGCATCTTGAGGCTGTGTGGGTCCTGCCGGTGGGTGATGCGGAAGATGCTGTTCTTAACATGGATCCTCTCCTTATTAAGATCGCTACCGGGAATAGATAGATAGTCACACACACACACACACACACACACACACACACACACACACACACACACACACACGGAAAAACATATGCAGACACAAGATCAACTTTTCCTTTTCAACTTCTCCGGAGCAGAGTAGCCACTCCCGGTGGATCTCAGAGGGCGCCCTGACGGTAAACTGGTGCCAAACAGGTGGAAAGTCAATATGCTTTGCAAACCTCTTTAGCGCCACACCAAACGTGTTTACATTTCATTTGTGAGACATGCGGGGTACGAGATAGTGAGTAAATACTTGATTACTGCGCTAAAATACTGTATTATTATCATTATTATTGTTATCATTATTATTATTATTATTATTATTATTATTATTATTATTATTATTATTATTGTTTGTTTGTTGTTGTTGTTGTTATTGCTACTAAAACGTTGCGGAATGGTGGAAGATATAACTTAATGGAGACCTAGCCACAAGGCTTGGTGGCTAGTACAGATGGCTAGTACAGAAGAAAGGCGTTGAAATTTCAGTGAAAGACGAAGCGTTTGAAAAGATGGTTGATCGTAGTCATGGCGGCTCTGAGGTGTCAGTTACAAAATGAGATTATTTGAAGGAATGAGATTATTACAAACGCAGCTTCAGCAGTTGCATAGGCACCATGCAATATGGTGGGTAAGAGGAGGATAGCTCCATGAACATGAACGCGCAGCCCTTGAGAGATACAAACTGACCCTTGGGTACGGTTTCTCCACCCCATTTGTGCAATGACCTAAGAGTCAGGTCAAAGGCCTGACCATCATACCTGAAGGGTAGTACCGTCGTGCTGTAGGCTGGTGAAGGAGATGAAGAAGATGGAGGATTTAGGGAGGTAAGATTTTTCCTTTTTGACAGAAAGCGAGGAAAATTCTACAGAACTAAAAAAAGAAACCGTATCTAATATTCTATGTCAAAAAATGTGTATATGATGAAGCCATCACCAACGCTCTGTCCCATTCCATCCCCCGTCGCCATACGATTTTGTCTCTCGGGAACCCCACACCTCACGACCATATTAATCGTCCTTACCCCTTGTCCCACGTCTGACACCACCCTACACATTGTATCCCACGCTCCCTCCCCACGTCCTAGGACCGTCCATCCCTCCTCCTCCTCCCCGTCCTTCGTCTCACCCATTGACACAAGGGAGGGAGGAAGGAAGGAAGGGGGAGGGAGGGTAGAAGAACATGAAAGAACAAGGGGCACCATTGACCATTTATCACCGCCTCCCGGCTGCCCATCACAACAGTAAACAGGATCGAGCCTGCTTTTGAAACGCCGGTGGCAACGCACGCCTCACGCACCCGTCTTAAAAAGAACTGCTCGGCAGGTAGCCTTTGACCCGCGTGTTTAGTCTCGGGGTCTGCAAATCCGTCTCTCAGACCATTTAGTTGGCGGCCTTGAGGTGCGGGACCTGATCAGCACATTGGTCAACAAGAACGAGCCAACTAATCCCAGATGATCGGCTGGGTCAATATGGTGGACAGGTGGTGTTTCGCTCTCCTAATTCATCTTCGGATGGTTCTCACAGCAGCCACGTCAGGAGGGACCTTATACCTGAGGGAAGTATCTAGAATCGACTAGTGGCGCAGTAGATCAACAAAACACTGTTACAGCGCGCATGTATGATATTCAAGACTATGGTCATGCACACTCAGTGCATAACTCAACCCTGCCGTCCACAAAGAAAACACAGAGGTATAAATGTGTTCGAAATCAGGACGCGGAACTCCCTTCATCTATCTTCCTGACTTATCAGCTCTGTGGTTAGCTGAGTTTTCCCTTTTCTTTTTTCACCCCAGCGGATAAATGAGTGTGTAAACAATAACTGAAATAAATGGAAAGATTCATTAACGTCTTGAGCAGGACAAGTACGCCCGTTAAGACTCGTGGTAGAGCTTTTAAGCATGAGGATACGGTGGTCTGGTCTTTAGACCTGGACGTAATTTGCCAGGTCAAAGACCATGCCCTCATACCCTCAAGGGTCGTCCCATCATGCTCACGGGTCAAAATTTTCTTGCTCGAGGGTCGCACAGCCGTGCTCAAACGATTGTGTATGTTACTACTACCACAATTGTACTTCATCAAAACGTTTTACAGGTAATTCTTGTTTTTCAAAATATTTTTGGTACGTCAGAAAACACGTAAATGACTCAAACCATCGATGGATGGTTCCCTTTTGGGGTCGTGGATATGAAAATGGGGTTCCAACAGCGGATAACCACATGAATGAAAATGGAACGTCGGATGACAATAACCCTGTGTCAGGCACAGGCGCCCCTGGCCATTCTGACAGCAACAACAACAACAAGAGCAAAACAGCTGGCTAAAGACAACAACAACAAAAAAAATCAAGCGGGGTGAATGAAGTCTTCGTCCCTGTGCATGATGTCAGATGGGAGCGGAAGTTCCCTGACGGCCATCTTGTCATCTTCCGGAGTTTGCGGGATGAATTACGAGCTATATTGGGGCGTCCCGACCCCGGGCGGAAAAGGGTGGAATAGGAGAAACGGCAGAAGAAAAGGCTAAAAAATGAGGACCACGTGTTCAGGATAGGGTTACCCGGGCGTGACGGGCGTGGGGGGGAGACGGAGGGACGCCTAAACCATCAAGCAATATGGCCGAGATTAAAGTGAACCCTGAGGCATTTCATGGACCTTATAAGCTTGCGTCGCGAGCTCACTTAATGACCCTGGATGCTTTTGATTTCCTCCAGGCCTGGACAGTTCAGGGGCGCGCTATGAATGCGACGACGGGATGAATGACAATCATATCCGTTGTTGTGGGCTTTTAGGCCCTCGCGCTCAGAGGGGGATAGTCGACTACTGACCCGGACGGGTCGATTCCAAGCCGCGCTATGCACATTCCTGGTCGGATGTGTTTATATCGGAATGTGCAGGAGGGGGTAGGGAAAGGAGGGGGGGGGTGTCCCAGAAACCCCACCCTCCCAACCGTATTACTTAGCTACCAGCGTCCGCTACCGCTACCATCGGGTATGTCGATATACCTCCCAATTATACTAAACAGTTCCCGTTATACCACTGGTGTGTGTGTGGGGGGGTTATTATTATCTGTCGTTGTTCGTTGAATAGGTATATATTTTTTTGGTAACACTGTTCTTTCATTGGTAAATTGGAGATTTGTATTGCATGCCTGCGTGTGTAGAGCTAATACAACATACCTCCGTGTCCCCACATGGAGTATATATATCATACATCACACCTGCATGTGCTTACATGAAGTCTAACACCATGCACCATACCTGCATGTCTCACACGCATAGCTAATACAACATACCTCAGTGTCCCTCCCCACATGGAGTATACTTCATACATCACACCTGCATGTGCCTACATGAAGTGTAACTCCATGCACCATACCTGCATGTCTCCATATGATTCATATACCTGCATGTGTTCACATGAAGTATAACATTCGCCAATACTTGCCTGAGGTATAACTTGGTACACTAAGGCTGCACAACTCGGCCTCGCTGTGCTTTACGTGGGACAACCAATTACACCTTTTTAATCACGATGTTATCTACTGATGCAAAAGCTTAATCAGGATGCCATCACTTGAAAGACGGAAGTGAAGAAGGATTATCACATCAGTGTTTTACCAACGACCTTGTTGAGCTGTTTTTCTTGTACCACCCGTGACGATGATGGTGATGATGATGATGATGATGATGATGAGGTGTTGATGATCTCTCTCTCTCTCTCTTCCTTCTACCCTTCACCATCCACTGTCAAAGGCAGACACACACACACACACACACACACACACACACACACACACACACACACACACACACACACACACACTGTCATTACCATCACCGGCGAATGGAGTTTCATATTCTTAATCTAGCGCTTTTGTAAGACGAACTTCTCTTCGGGTAATTATGTCAACAGTGTGGTCTGACAGGTATGGTGAGGTGGAGAGGTGGTATGACAGCTGTGGTGGGGTTGAGAGGCGGTCTGACAGGTATGGTGAGGTGGAGAGGTGGTATGACAGCTGTGGTGGGGTTGAGAGGTGGTCTGACAGCTGTGGTGGGGTTAAGAGGTGGTGTGAGAGCTGTGGTGGGGTTGAGAGGTGGTCTGACAGCTGTGGTGGGGTTAAGAGGTGGTGTGAGAGCTGTGGTGGGGTTGAGAGGTGGTCTGACAGCTGTGGTGGGGTTAAGAGGTGGTGTGAGAGCTGTGGTGGGGTTGGGAGGTGGTCTGAGAACTGTGATAGGGTTGAGAGGTGGTCTGCCAGCTGTGGTGGGGTTAAGAAATGGTGTGAGAGCTGTGGTGGGGTTGAGAGGCGGTCTGACAGGTATGGTGAGGTGGAGAGGTGGTATGACAGCTGTGGTGGGGTTAAGAGGTGGTGTGAGAGCTGTGGTGGGGTTGAGAGGTGGTCTGACAGCTGTGGTGGGGTTGAGAGGTGGTCTGACAGCTGTGGTGGGGTTAAGAGGTGGTGTGAGAGCTGTGGTGGGGTTGAGAGGTGGTCTGACAGCTGTGGTGGGGTTGAGAGGTGGTCTGACAGCTGTGGTGGGGTTAAGAGGTGGTGTGAGAGCTGTGGTGGGGTTGAGAGGTGGTCTGACAGCTGTGGTGGGGTTGAGAGGCGGTCTGACAGGTATGGTGAGGTGGAGAGGTGGTATGACAGCTGTGGTGGGGTTGAGAGGTGGTCTGACAGCTGTGGTGGGGTTGAGAGGTGGTCTGACAGCTGTGGTGGGGTTAAGAGGTGGTGTGAGAGCTGTGGTGGGGTTGAGAGGTGGTCTGACAGTTGTGGTGGGTTTAAGAGGTGGTGTGAGAGCTGTGGTGGGGTTAAGAGGTGGTGTGAGAGCTGTGGTGGGGTTAAGAGGTGGTGTGAAAGCTGTGGTGGGGTTGAGAGGTGGTCTGACAGCTGTGGTGGGGTTGAGAGGTGGTCTGACAGCTGTGGTGGGGTTGAGAGGTGGTCTGACAGCTGTGGTGGGGTTAAGAGGTGGTGTGAGAGCTGTGGTGGGGTTGAGAGGTGGTCTGACAGTTGTGGTGGGTTTAAGAGGTGGTGTGAGAGCTGTGGTGGGGTTGAGAGGTGGTCTGACAGCTGTGGTGGGGTTGAGAGGTGGTCTGACAGTTGTGGTGGGTTTAAGAGGTGGTGTGAGAGCTGTGGTGGGGTTAAGAGGTGGTGTGAGAGCTGTGGTGGGGTTAAGAGGTGGTGTGAGAGCTGTGGTGGGGTTGAGAGGTGGTCTGACAGCTGTGGTGGGGTTGAGAGGTGGTCTGACAGCTGTGGTGGGGTTGAGAGGTGGTCTGACAGCTGTGGTGGGGTTGAGAGGTGGTCTGACAGCTGTGGTGGGGTTGAGAGGTGGTCTGACAGCTGTGGTGGGGTTGAGAGGTGGTCTGACAGCTGTGGTGGGGTTGAGAGGTGGTCTGACAGCTGTGGTGGGGTTGAGAGGTGGTCTGACAGCTGTGGTGGGGTTGAGAGGTGGTCTGACAGCTGTGGTGGGGTTGAGAGGCGGTCTGACAGGTATGGTGAGGTGGAGAGGTGGTATGACAGCTGTGGTGGGGTTGAGAGGTGGTCTGACAGCTGTGGTGGGGTTAAGAGGTGGTGTGAGAGCTGTGGTGGGGTTGAGAGGTGGTCTGACAGCTGTGGTGGGGTTGAGAGGTGGTCTGACAGCTGTGGTGGGGTTGAGAGGTGGTCTGACAGCTGTGGTGGGGTTGAGAGGTGGTCTGACAGCTGTGGTGGGGTTAAGAGGTGGTGTGAGAGCTGTGGTGGGGTTAAGAGGTGGTGTGAAAGCTGTGGTGGGGTTGAGAGGCGGTCTGACAGGTATGGTGAGGTGGAGAGGTGGTATGACAGCTGTGGTGGGGTTGAGAGGTGGTCTGACAGCTGTGGTGGGGTTGAGAGGTGGTCTGACAGCTGTGGTGGGGTTGAGAGGCGGTCTGACAGGTATGGTGAGGTGGAGAGGTGGTATGACAGCTGTGGTGGGGTTGAGAGGTGGTCTGACAGCTGTGGTGGGGTTGAGAGGTGGTCTGACAGCTGTGGTGGGGTTGAGAGGTGGTCTGACAGCTGTGGTGGGGTTGAGAGGTGGTCTGACAGCTGTGGTGGGGTTGAGAGGTGGTCTGACAGCTGTGGTGGGGTTGAGAGGTGGTCTGACAGCTGTGGTGGGGTTGAGAGGTGGTCTGACAGCTGTGGTGGGGTTGAGAGGTGGTCTGACAGCTGTGGTGGGGTTGAGAGGTGGTCTGACAGCTGTGGTGGGGTTGAGAGGTGGTCTGACAGCTGTGGTGGGGTTGAGAGGTGGTCTGACAGCTGTGGTGGGGTTGAGAGGCGGTCTGACAGGTATGGTGAGGTGGAGAGGTGGTATGACAGCTGTGGTGGGGTTGAGAGGTGGTCTGACAGCTGTGGTGGGGTTGAGAGGTGGTCTGACAGCTGTGGTGGGGTTGAGAGGTGGTCTGACAGCTGTGGTGGGGTTGAGAGGTGGTCTGACAGCTGTGGTGGGGTTGAGAGGCGGTCTGACAGGTATGGTGAGGTGGAGAGGTGGTATGACAGCTGTGGTGGGGTTGAGAGGTGGTCTGACAGCTGTGGTGGGGTTGAGAGGTGGTCTGACAGCTGTGGTGGGGTTGAGAGGTGGTCTGACAGCTGTGGTGGGGTTGAGAGGTGGTCTGACAGCTGTGGTGGGGTTGAGAGGTGGTCTGACAGCTGTGGTGGGGTTGAGAGGTGGTCTGACAGCTGTGGTGGGGTTGAGAGGTGGTCTGACAGCTGTGGTGGGGTTGAGAGGCGGTCTGACAGGTATGGTGAGGTGGAGAGGTGGTATGACAGCTGTGGTGGGGTTAAGAGGTGGTGTGAGAGCTGTGGTGGGGTTGAGAGGTGGTCTGACAGCTGTGGTGGGGTTGAGAGGTGGTCTGACAGCTGTGGTGGGGTTGAGAGGTGGTCTGACAGCTGTGGTGGGGTTGAGAGGTGGTCTGACAGCTGTGGTGGGGTTGAGAGGTGGTCTGACAGCTGTGGTGGGGTTGAGAGGTGGTCTGACAGCTGTGGTGGGGTTGAGAGGTGGTCTGACAGTTGTGGTGGGTTTAAGAGGTGGTGTGAGAGCTGTGGTGGGGTTGAGAGGTGGTCTGACAGCTGTGGTGGGGTTGAGAGGTGGTCTGACAGCTGTGGTGGGGTTGAGAGGTGGTCTGACAGCTGTGGTGGGGTTGAGAGGTGGTCTGACAGCTGTGGTGGGGTTGAGAGGTGGTCTGACAGCTGTGGTGGGGTTGAGAGGTGGTCTGACAGCTGTGGTGGGGTTAAGAGGTGGTGTGAGAGCTGTGGTGGGGTTGAGAGGTGGTCTGACAGCTGTGGTGGGGTTGAGAGGTGGTCTGACAGCTGTGGTGGGGTTGAGAGGTGGTCTGACAGCTGTGGTGGGGTTGAGAGGTGGTCTGACAGCTGTGGTGGGGTTAAGAGGTGGTGTGAGAGCTGTGGTGGGGTTGAGAGGCGGTCTGACAGGTATGGTGAGGTGGAGAGGTGGTATGACAGCTGTGGTGGGGTTGAGAGGTGGTCTGACAGCTGTGGTGGGGTTGAGAGGTGGTCTGACAGCTGTGGTGGGGTTGAGAGGCGGTCTGACAGGTATGGTGAGGTGGAGAGGTGGTATGACAGCTGTGGTGGGGTTGAGAGGTGGTCTGACAGCTGTGGTGGGGTTGAGAGGCGGTCTGACAGGTATGGTGAGGTGGAGAGGTGGTATGACAGCTGTGGTGGGGTTGAGAGGTGGTCTGACAGCTGTGGTGGGGTTAAGAGGTGGTGTGAGAGCTGTGGTGGGGTTGAGAGGTGGTCTGACAGCTGTGGTGGGGTTGAGAGGTGGTCTGACAGTTGTGGTGGGTTTAAGAGGTGGTGTGAGAGCTGTGGTGGGGTTGAGAGGCGGTCTGACAGGTATGGTGAGGTGGAGAGGTGGTATGACAGCTGTGGTGGGGTTAAGAGGTGGTGTGAGAGCTGTGGTGGGGTTGAGAGGTGGTCTGACAGCTGTGGTGGGGTTGAGAGGTGGTCTGACAGCTGTGGTGGGGTTGAGAGGTGGTCTGACAGCTGTGGTGGGGTTAAGAGGTGGTGTGAGAGCTGTGGTGGGGTTAAGAGGTGGTGTGAGAGCTGTGGTGGGGTTAAGAGGTGGTGTGAGAGCTGTGGTGGGGTTAAGAGGTGGTGTGAGAGCTGTGGTGGGGTTAAGAGGTGGTGTGAGAGCTGTGGTGGGGTTAAGAGGTGGTGTGAGAGCTGTGGTGGGGTTAAGAGGTGGTGTGAGAGCTGTGGTGGGGTTAAGAGGTGGTGTGAGAGCTGTGGTGGGGTTAAGAGGTGGTGTGAGAGCTGTGGTGGGGTTGAGAGGTGGTCTGACAGCTGTGGTGGGGTTAAGAGGTGGTGTGAAAGCTGTGGTGGGGTTAAGAGGTGGTGTGAGAGCTGTGGTGGGGTTGAGAGGTGGTCTGACAGCTGTGGTGGGGTTGAGAGGTGGTCTGACAGCTGTGGTGGGGTTAAGAGGTGGTGTGAGAGCTGTGGTGGGGTTGAGAGGTGGTCTGACAGCTGTGGTGGGGTTGAGAGGTGGTCTGACAGCTGTGGTGGGGTTGAGAGGTGGTCTGACAGCTGTGGTGGGGTTAAGAGGTGGTGTGAGAGCTGTGGTGGGGTTGAGAGGTGGTCTGACAGCTGTGGTGGGGTTGAGAGGTGGTCTGACAGCTGTGGTGGGGTTGAGAGGCGGTCTGACAGGTATGGTGAGGTGGAGAGGTGGTATGACAGCTGTGGTGGGGTTGAGAGGTGGTCTGACAGCTGTGGTGGGGTTGAGAGGTGGTCTGACAGCTGTGGTGGGGTTGAGAGGTGGTCTGACAGCTGTGGTGGGGTTGAGAGGTGGTCTGACAGCTGTGGTGGGGTTGAGAGGTGGTCTGACAGCTGTGGTGGGGTTGAGAGGCGGTCTGACAGGTATGGTGAGGTGGAGAGGTGGTATGACAGCTGTGGTGGGGTTGAGAGGTGGTCTGACAGCTGTGGTGGGGTTGAGAGGTGGTCTGACAGCTGTGGTGGGGTTGAGAGGCGGTCTGACAGGTATGGTGAGGTGGAGAGGTGGTATGACAGCTGTGGTGGGGTTGAGAGGTGGTCTGACAGCTGTGGTGGGGTTAAGAGGTGGTGTGAGAGCTGTGGTGGGGTTGAGAGGTGGTCTGACAGCTGTGGTGGGGTTGAGAGGCGGTCTGACAGGTATGGTGAGGTGGAGAGGTGGTATGACAGCTGTGGTGGGGTTGAGAGGTGGTCTGACAGCTGTGGTGGGGTTGAGAGGTGGTCTGACAGCTGTGGTGGGGTTGAGAGGTGGTCTGACAGCTGTGGTGGGGTTGAGAGGTGGTCTGACAGCTGTGGTGGGGTTGAGAGGTGGTCTGACAGCTGTGGTGGGGTTGAGAGGTGGTCTGACAGCTGTGGTGGGGTTGAGAGGTGGTCTGACAGCTGTGGTGGGGTTGAGAGGTGGTCTGACAGCTGTGGTGGGGTTGAGAGGTGGTCTGACAGCTGTGGTGGGGTTGGGAGGTGGTCTGAGAACTGTGGTAGGGTTGAGAGGTGGTCTGCCAGCTGTGTTGGGGTTAAGAGGTGGTGTAAGACCTGTGGTGGGGTTGAGAGGCGGTCTGACAGCTGTGGTGGGTTTAAGAGGTGGTGTGAGAGCTGTGGTGGGGTTGAGAGGCGGTCTGACAGGTATGGTGAGGTGGAGAGGTGGTATGACAGCTGTGGTGGGGTTAAGAGGTGGTGTGAAAGCTGTGGTGGGGTTGAGAGGTGGTCTGACAGCTGTGGTGGGGTTGAGAGGTGGTCTGACAGTTGTGGTGGGTTTAAGAGGTGGTGTGAGAGCTGTGATGGGGTTGAGAGGTGATCTGACAGCTATGGTGAGGTAGAGAGGTGGTCTCACAGTTGTGGTGGGGTTGGGAGGTGTCCTGAAAGCTGTGGTAGGGTTGGTAGGCAGTGGTTCGGAGCTGTGGCGGGACGAGCAAGGGTTTACGGAACACAGCTGTTTGTCAGCCGGCGTGGTGAGGTGTCCCCCCCCACCGTCGCTGTGTTTCGGTCCTGTGGCAAGTCAGAAACATACCGGGCGATACGTACAGTGATCTGATGAAAAAGAACGTAAGTGTTATTTGATAAAGTAAAGTAAAGGTCCCCCACGCCCCCTCATCCACACACCGTCCACTATTAACAGTTATCATCTTGTAGAACACAGTGTGTTGCGGTCTTGTAGAACACGATGTGTTGCGATCTCGTAGAATACGGTGTGATGCGGTCATGTAGAATCCCCCCGCCTCTCTCTCTCTCTCTCTCTCTCCCTCCTCCTCCTCCCTCTCCTGCCTGCCCATTTCCGCCCTTCAGTAGCCTGGTCGCGGGTAATTGACATCCTACAAGAATTGCTCCACTTCTTTATATGCTAAGCAGGCCAGCCCTCTTCCTGTGCTGGCCAGACGCGAACACCCCGCCATCACCACCCACCACGCCCCTCCTCACATATTATATTACCCACTTTATCTCCCTCTATATATTTTTTTCCTCTCTCTCTCAGTTCCATCTCCTCCCTCCTCCTTCTTCGTGATTCCTCCTGATACATACTCTCTCTCTCTCTCTCTCTCTCTCTCTCTCTCTCTCTCTCTCTCTCTCTCTCTCTCTCTCTCTCTCTCTCTCTCTCTCCACATTCCATTTCGACTTCCTACTCCTTCCCATCTTCTTCCTGATTGTATTTTCATCTTTAGCCTACGACATCATCGTCACCTATACTGCCTCCTCCTCCTCCTCCTCCTCCTCTTCTTCCTCTTCCTCTTCCTTATCGTATTTCCATTAGTACTCCTCTTCTCTATCTACATTTCCTCTACTTTTTCGTCCAGGCCACTTTCTCACATTGCTCTCTTTTACTCCCTCTTCTCCCTCTGTCGTTCCTCATCCACCCCGCCCTATCTCTACAGCCTCCCCTTCCCTCCCTCCCTCCTCCCCAAGGCTCAGGTATCCCCAGCGCTGGGTTTTCTCTCGCAGCGGTCGGTAAATCACGACTAGGTATGACGACCCAGGAATCGATAGCCAGCCGACCCGCCCGCCGCCCTCCGCCCCACTCCTCCAACCTGAAGCCCCACTGCAAAAATATACTCTACTAATTTACGGCAGTTCGACTCTGCCATCCTCTCTCCTTCGATGTTCATTTCTCCTTTTTTCTTTATTTGATTTTCTTTCTCTTCGGCGTATCGTTAGAGGTTGATTCTTCTTTTATCAATGGTTTATGCTCTGGTTTATGTTCTGGTTTATGCGTTGAGATGGTGTTTGTGTATGTATGTGGATGTGAGAAAAAAGAAAAAAAAAAGCCTCATTCTCACCTGAAATTTACCATCTCGATCATGCACACTCTCCGTATCCTCATTAGCGCCACCCGCCCACACGATGGTCGGGATTGCATCATAAACTCGCCGGTCATGGGGGCGAGAAAAAATGAAAAGAAAAAAAAAACAACTTTTGCATGACGGTACAGACCTTGTGTATGGCGTTGCAACCCCTTTGGTAACGATGGCCTTCTCCCGTGACCTAACCCCGTAAAGGGTCAGGTCAAAGGCCAAGGTCAACAACACATCTAAGGGTTTTGCCATCGTGGTCAGAGAATCGAATCCCGTGAGCTGATGTCAGACGTGTCTGGTTAGAGCTCCATCGCCCTGAAGATTCGCTTCCTGAATCATCCATAGGTGAATCTAGTGAGTCAAACACATCTCTCTGGCAACAGTGAATTATCTCAAGTCCCACATTAGTCAAGATTTACTCGGGAAATGATTTAAAAAAAAGAAGTGTTTTCCATGACACCTGATATAAACTCGCTTCTTGCTATGAGCAGGTATATATATAAATATACATAAATGTACATAACGTTAGTAAGATGGCCTTGATTACGGCTTCAATAATTCGTACCGTCTCATCTGACATGAAGAAAAAGAGTAAGGTCTGTAGATCTGATATTACATGTAATGTTCCTTACCTCAGTCTGTCTGTCTGTCCGTGGGCAACCTCCTCTGTGTCAACAAGATCAAGACAGCTAATCCTTACTTCCTGCTCTTCATCCTTATAACACGTGTCTAATATACACACAAAACACGTATCCAAAGGAAGGGTTGAGGATGCGTGTGACCGGAAGCGCACGTGCAGGGTAGAGGGGCCTTAAGAAGGGGGTGAGGAGGAGGAGAAAAGGAAGGAAGAGGAGTGTGAACACGAGAACACCAGAGGAAGGCCGGAAGGGTAGGGCTGCTGCTGCTGCTGCTGGACTGGATGCTATGTGACCACCTCCCTTCCTCAAGCTTCCGGTTAAACCCCTTTCATGCTACGGAGATGACGCTCACGACCTCGACCGTCTTGCTGATGTTGTGGGCAATACCTTCTTGCTGATGTTGTGGGTAATATCATTTGGCTGATGCTGTGGGCAATGTCTTCTTGCTGATGTGAATAACACGTTGCCGATATGAGAAACGTTTTTCAGGATGTTATAAGTAACGTCTTGCAGACGTGGATCATTGATGTTGTAGGTAATATCATATGGCTGATGTTGTGGGCAATGTCTTCTTGCTGATGTTGTGAATAACACGTTGCCGATATGAGAAACGTTTTTCCGGATGTTATGATCCTCGTCTTGCAGACGTGGATCATATCATCTTGCTAGTGTGTCGTTAACATCTCAGCTGATGATGTGGGTTAACATCTTGCAGATGTTGTTGTGGTCGACACCTCTCGCCGCCCGCCCGGACGACCGTCCCCTGCTATACCGTGGGAAGCTCAAGAGTTCCCATCAACATAGTTGTCATGTCGGACACCTACGGTCCCTGGCCTTTCATGGCGACTCTCGCTATTAACCTACTCTTCTCACGAGGAGAGAGAGAGAAAAAAAAGAAAGAGGTTTTTGCCATAGCTGTTTTAGAAGTGTTCTCAGGCAACTTCTCAGCGCGGTACTCCTACACTCGCTCTGTGTGTATTTGGCAATGCGTGTCTGTGTTTTTTTTTTTCCTTTGACGTCGTCTCACATGTTCCGTGTCCAGCGTCGATAAATATTGCATAACAAGTTCTCGTTCCAAAACTGTGGACCATCTTGTGCCAGCATTATGGAACTATCAGACAGATAAACACAACTCATGTTGTAATAAAACGTTGGACTGAATTATTATTATTCTTGCAGGACTGAGAGTTAAAGCCTTCACTGCCTTTGTTAATGTAAGAATATGAGGTTCTATAAAGATTCTCAGCTTCGCAACGAAGGTGAAATTTTGCTTTCATCACTCGTTCATTAGGGTTATGATAGTCTTCAGAAGTATACTATTGGTAGCTTTAAGCCCTTAAGCACAGGAGTACGACCCTTGAATATGGTGGTCTGGCATATCTGTCTTGACCCCCCAGGGTCAGGTCAGGTAGGGGCTTAGGCTATCATACCCAGGGGTCAAGAAATTATGGTATGTTATCGAATTGTCTCTGCCTTCAACAAAGGCACTTCTCAGTCTCTATAAAGCATTGATTCACTCTCCAGAAGTGTACGTACCTCTTCCAGCTTATATATATATATATATATATATATATATATATATATATATATATATATATATATATATACTACTTTTCTCAAGCAGATTCAAACCATATAATTTCTTTGTGTATACGTTCAGCTGCCGCTGTGCTGAAGAAGAGAATTAAGAACTAAACACACGGGACTTACGGGGTCTGGAAAGTTCAGCTGATCAAGGAGTTGATAACTCGCATACGGCCAGCTGAAGTCCGGTCTAAATTCCACCGATACTGATCTCTGTCTGTAGTTTCTTCCCTGTGCAGCAAGATATTCCCTTATGATTGTGATGACTGTATGACTTTTTCTTACGGTTTCGAGTCCATGATTTGCCCTCTGCGACGGTGTCCTGTTGTTGGTGTGCTGGTCCTGCGTCTCTTGTTCTGTGAACTGCACGGGTTCGTGCCCCGCCATAGGGACTGTTGGACTGTGCATAATGTGAGCGGTAACATGCTATTTCCATGATCAGTAACATACGTTCACGTTGATTGTTCATGCGTAGTTTGACCGATACTCTCCAGTGATGCTTGAATAACGTTTCTGGCTTAAGCGAAACGTGCTCGTGTTACTGACACGTGCAATACAATAATATTTCAGAGGGTAGTGTACATGGTAGATTGTCAAACACGAGGCACTTGTACAGGAAAAGACAAAAGAAAAGAGAAAAAGAAATCGATGAGCCAATTAGCACGAGTGTAAAAAGAAACAGAAAACTTTCATAAAGTTGTACATGATACGAAAATGAGTGAAAACCCAAAGAACTGGAGCATGTGTGCATACAGGAAGTGTGTCTCGTGTGTTTGCGTGTGTGTGTGTGTGTGTGTGAGAGAGAGAGAGAGAGAGAGAGAGAGAGAGAGAGAGAGAGAGAGAGAGAGAGAGAGAGAGAGAGAGAGAGAGAGAGAGAGAGATCATTACGGTAGGATCCTGACCTAAGACACCCAGAGACCAGTAGACCGCACTGGTGAGGCAGGCGTCAAGAAAAACCCACTGCGGTGTCCCTCCTTGGTCCTGACAGTGTCCACTGCCACCCTCCGTCACGCCCACCGCCGGCTGTCCCACCCACCCACCGTCTCCCGGTGCCCAGCTTCCCTAATTCACACCATCTATCCATCACACACCACCTGTCTCATACCACCTGATGATTTCGCGCCACCTAGCCACCTCCCATCTATCGACGCTACCATGCCACCTGGCACCACACTGACACCAACTCGGTCCACGTCGCGCGAACGTGTCTCAAAATCTCGTCTCCGAGTCTGTACCTCCTCCCCTGCGTAGCATCAGCGGGTCACCTGGCCTGACCAGAGCACCTGGGCCACCACAGTGCTAATTAACCCCAGTGGGTCGGTTGGCCGCTCCTCATTAGCACCTTTCGTGGTTCCCGTAGCTGTAATAGGCCGGTTACTGGCCCTAATTACCAAGTGCTGGGCGGGTAAGGTGGTGGTCATGGAGGCGATACATGAGGGAATATATGTAAGGTCTGGCTAAGGAGGCAGCAGGAGGTAGGGGGACATAGGTGATGTGGATGGGAGGGAGGGGAAGTATACCACTATATGTTGGGGGAGGACGGTGTAGGAAGGCAGGCACACGGGAGGTAGGGGGGCGTGTTTGAGCACGTGTTCCATGCGGTCTAGTGTCGGCTGGCCAGCCTACCTGGTGCGGAGGTTTTAATTAGTGTCTGAAATGACGGGTTTCTTGTGTGTTTCTTCGTGTGAGGCCCACTCTGGTCAGGGCTCCCGACTGACGGGATATTTTTTTCTATATGTTTTTCAATTCATCGTTTTGATGCTCATTTTGTCGATCATTATTATATATTTGTGTATTTCAGTGGCTCTGTATAATTAATTGATTCTTGTGTATGTGCAAGGAAAGATAATGGAGATAAGCTGGAAAAAACACCAAAATTACGAAGAAAACTCATGGTGGCAGATGGAGGGAGGTAAGGGAAC